>NC_054537.1:37662030-37854530 GCF_017654505.1 Polyodon spathula | reverse complement strand
AGCACCATGTAAAGTGTTGGTCCCATGATTCATGAGATGAAATAAAAGATCCCGGAAATGTATTTCTCTCAAATTTTTTGCACAAATTTGTTTACATCCCTGTTAATGAGCATTTCTCCTTTGCCAAGATAATCCATCTTCTCTGACAGGTGTGGCATATCAAGAAGCTGATTAAACAGAATGATCATTACACAGGTGCACCTTGTGCTGGGTACAATAAAAGGCCACTCTAAAATGTGCAGTTTTGTCACACAACACAATGCCACAGATGTCTCAAGTTTTGAGGGAGCATGCAATTGGCATGCTGATTGCAGGAATGTCCACCAGAGCTGTTGCCAAAGAATTGAATGTTCATTTCTCTACCATAAGCCGCCTCCAACGTCATTTTAGAGAATTTGGCAGTACGCACAACCGCAGACCACGTGTAACCACGCCAGCCCAGGACCTCCACATTCGGCTTCTTCATCTGCGGGATCGTCTGAGACCAGCCACTTGGACAGCTGATGAAACTGTGGGTGTGCACAACTGAAGTATTTCTGCACAAACTGTCAGAAACCATCTCAGGGAAGCTCATCTGCATGCTTGTTTTCCTCACCAGGGTCTTGACTTGACTGCTGTACGGCGTCGTAACCAACTTCAGTGGGCAAATGCTCACCTTCGATGGCCACTGGCACGCTGGAGAAGTGTGCTCTTCACGGATGTATCCCGGTTTCAGCTGTACCGGGCAGATGGCAGAGAGCATGTATGGCGTTGTGTGGGCAAGCGGTTTGCTGATATCAACGTTGTGAACAGAGTGCGCCATGGTGGCGGTGGGGTTATGGTATGGGCATGCATAAGCTACGGACAATGAACACAATTGCATTTTATCGATAGCAATTTGAATGTACAGAGATACCGTGACGAGATCCTGAGGCCCATTGTCGTGCCATTCATCGGCCGCCATCACCTCATGTTTCAGCATGATAATGCACGGTCCCATGTTGCAAGGATCTGTACATAATTCCTAGAAGCTGAAAATGTCCCAGTTCTTCCATTGCCTGCATACTCACCAGACGTGTCACCTATTGAGCACGTTTGGGATGCTCTAGATCGACGTGTACGATAGCGTGTTCCAGTTCCTGCCAATATCCAGCAACTTCGCACAGCCATTGAAGAGGAGTGGGACAACATTCCACAGGCCACAATCAACAGCCTGATCAACCCTATGCGAAGGAGATGTGTCGTGCTGCATGAGGCAAATGGTGGTCACACCAGATACTGACTGTTTTTCTGATCCATGCCCCTACCCCTTTTTAAGGTATCTGTGACCAACAGATGCATATCTGTATTCCCAGTCATATGAAATCCATAGATAAGGGCCTAATGAATTTATTTCAATTGACTGATTTCCTTATATGAACTGTAACTCAGTAAAATCTTTGAAATTGTTGCATGTTGCATTTATATTTTTGTTCAGTGTAGTTAAGCAGTCTTGGTCTTGGTTTGCCCCTGTATAAGTTGAATTCCCATGTGGTAAATAGGGGCACTAGTTAATGCCACTTGACATGGAATAAAGACTAGTAGCACTAACATTATGTTTAGCAGAGACATCGTGATGACCTTCAATGTTGACTAGCATATGAATTGAAACCTCTGAAATTATATTGGTCACATTAGATGCTGTGGAGCACATCAGATGACCTACACAAATAATGTCCAATTAACATTTTAACAACCATCAAGCGCATTTAAACTGCTGCTCTAATGCTAGCCAAGGAAGAGCATTATCTGGAACCCCTTCACAGTAATATCAGCAGATGGTTCAGGCTGATACTGTTAAGTGCCAAGCTCCTGATCTAAATTGGCATGTAAATAACAAGTCTGGGTTTTCCCCAGTTTTATAATAATGTTCTGAATAATGTATCCAGTCTGGGGAATGAATTATGACAAGGACAATTAGATAACATAAAGTATGAATCACTTCAGGCAAGTCATTTAAATTTATCCATAATGGTTCCATAATATAGACACATGTGTGAGTGGGGGGGCGGCGATGCTAATAAGCTACACAAACGATCAATATAAAAATAAAAATACAATCCCTTTAAAGGTCTATTCACATTGTAGCATTTATTCTCTGTGTCTTTTACGTCGAATTTTGCTGCTATTTTTATATTCAGACTGCGTCAAATATGGGGGAATGTCTGATTATAGCAGAGCAGATAATTTTGTTCTTTGTGATGAGCAGCACAGGATCAATTTTTCTCCCCTCTTTTATTTTTCTTCCTTTTAACCTACAGTTCCTGGTCTATCTGTAGAGGCACTGTAACACTCTGGTGCAGTAGTATCACAGGCCAGATGGTATTGGCAGGGAGAGACTCAGACACAGAAAGCTGCAAGCTAAATGTACTAATGCGCTCAGACAAAACCCTTCACAAAACACGTTTAACAAAATAAAAGGCACAAGGGCCAAAACAAAAGGGTTTAAAAAAACTCACGAAAGTAAACAAGATGGGACCTCCACCTCAATCACCAACATTAATGCTCTAATTCTAAATTACCACCTGTGAACACCTATTTTATACACCTGTGGCATTTATTCAATTGTCGGCTCCAGCCACTGTCCTACGTGTTTTCACAGGGAGAATGTAACTCCCCTCCCTACCAACCCAATATTCCCCACACCAACACATACATTAACATGGTAGGGTCCCATAACGAGTCCAACCTAATGTGTATTAAATGATATCAAGCGCATCGTTGTACTACAGCAAATGAATGAATCAGACTTGTTACAAAACAAGTGGACGTCCCTTTTCAGCATCCTGCTGAAATATGGCTATTTTCTCTTGTTTCAATTCATGCACAGTTTAAAGCTAAAAATCATAAAAGTATAGCTATGGCCAAAAGTTTTGCATCAACTAGAATTTTAGAATCAAGACATAATACAAAAATAAAACTACAGTATATGAACATAATTTAGAACTTTTATAACATAGTGTAATCAAAGAAACTATAAAAGGATATTGGAAAAAGTCCTAACAGTCATACAGTATTTCATGTTTGATATCAAAATGTCAATTTTTTAAATTCAGTTTTTCATTAAATGTATGGAAAACTAAAAAGCAATATGTAATTTAATATGTTAATGTAACATTAATCAGCAGGTTTCATTCGACTTTATGAAACAAAATTAGTTAATTCTATAGGGTGATGCAAAGCTTTTGGCCATAGCTGTACACACACCATATTTAATGTTTTAATATATTTGGTTTTAGTATTGTAATGTACAAGGAGTTCATTTTATCTTTATGTTTGTTTTATGTATGGACCTGTATATGGTGGCTGGTGAGTTATATTAATATGCACTTTTTTTGTACTGAATATTTAATCACTGTGCATGCTTTATTATGTTATTCACTGTTTATGCTTATTCAGTGAATATTTTTAAGGATCCTATAAACTTCTCCAACCAGGAACCCGGTATCGCTTAAACTGATAAGCCTGTTAATTGTCTATTTTTTTTATATAAAGTCTACTTTGCAGTAGCCACATCCAATTCTTCAATGAACTGTAAAAACAGTTTATTCTGCTTCCAAATTAAACCTCATTCCTTTAGAACTCGTCATGTTTTCATAAAAAAAACAACAAAAAAAACCCAAAACAAATTAAAACAGAGGCAATCTGAGAAGATTTTTGTTTCCACGTGTTTTATTTTTATAGGAATATACTCATTTCCATTGAATTTATGAATATTAATGCATCTTAATTCGCATGAACTAGTGAATCGAATTTCCCAAATACTACAGAGTCTACAGCATTTTTGAGATTTGAATAATAACTAACTTTATGTGAATTAATCCTGTTCCAATTGGCTAATCGCACATTTAAAAGTTTAAAAGTTTCATTTTAGCAAATTATCAGCTCGATTGGAAACATAGCCAATGTTGCTATTGTTATTTTTTTATAACCTTTGTTAGTAAAATTTTAAAAACAGATGCTTACCAACTCTTAAGACAAAGTCGTTATATGATTGGTAGTTGATTGCATCTAGCACATTAAACATCTCTATCGCAAAATCTGCCACTGTGCTTAGGTGAGTGTAGATTGACTTTTTGGCCTGAAAAAAAAAAACAACGAAAAATGACCTTGTTAGAAATAGTAGACCTTTCACATTATAGTGCTGAAAAACAAGTCAATACAACAAAATGAACCCCCACTCCCCAAAACTCTACCACTATGGTACTATATGTAAGCAAGTCTGCCAGTACAGTAATATTTAAATGCGTGAAGCAACAACGGTGGCTCATTTTAGACATTGACAAATATAAAATAAATAAAGTTGAGATTAGAAAATAATGATCTCGGGATCTCAAAATTTCAAGTTGATTTATTAGATTTTCCTTTTCGCATGCCTCAATGAGCCACCATAAGTGTGGGAGTAGGATCGTTTTTATTACTGAATAAAGAAAGGTCAGCATGTTCTGTATGGCAGGGTTTTATCACATTGGCATGTAGCGAATTGACCTGAACAGTAGCGCACCTCTGTCGTTTAAGCAGTTAAAATAGGATCCTTGTTGGCATTTTACAGTTTTATACAGATAGAAATACACTAAAGAGATGTGTAATTGTAATGACCTTGTTTGGCAGGGCGATTGCCCTGCACAGTGGGGAATTAGTGTTGGTGTAATTTGTATGTGGAAATGTGTGTTGTGTGTCTTTTTGGCTTGGTTAAGGAGAAGGGCAGCAAGTGATTGGCTGTGCTGGTCCTCAATCAGCAGGCGGACGGGTCAGCTTAAAAACATCTGGTGGAGATGGATCGGGGCGATTGCAACGCCATGCTACCGAGGGGAGCAAAGCATATTCGGGAGGAGAGCATCAGCTACGTAACCCTGAAACTGCAAGCAATGCTTGTGAAGGCAATGCCAAGCCAAGGCCGAATGAAACAGCAGGAGTCATTGTATGAATACCGGCTCATCAGTAGGTTAGTTTATCTCATGTAATATATAGCGAGGGTTACGTAGTGGAGCCGTTTCCTGGAGCAGGACGCCTCGTTTATAAGGCTAGCGCTCTTCCTGTGTGGCACCTTTTATTTGTAGTTTTTTTTACTGTGTTTTATTTTTCCTTTTATACAGCTTGTATGTGTCCTCTGTGTGCTTCCATCGCTGGTAATGTCACATGACCACCTTTATTTACTTTCTTTTTGTATTAATAAATCCTGCGCGCCTGTGCCAGTGTTTTAACTCCACCTCTATTGTCTCTCTGTCATGCATAATCAGCGGCTACCCACACACATGACATGAGCACCCTGTCACATCTTGGTACACAATGGACTGTATTTTAAAACTATTGTAAAATAGTTATGCACTAGTTGTATCTATTTAATAGTTCCCATATACTGAAATCAAAATTTGTATAAGCAATGTCTGTAGCAGCCAGGGGAGTCCAATGGTAAGAATATATAGATAATGAATTCAGTGAAGAAAATAGCTATGAACATAGTAGTGTGTATTTACGTCTTAACCTTGTTTACTGATAAATTATTTACATACTGGGAATAGCCTTTTTTAAGTGCAGAGATTCCTTTTTTTGACCATGCGAATCACCTGTTACATGTTGAAAACAGATTGGCTTTATTTCATGTGACCCTGGTCTGTTAATCGTCGCTACTTTTCCACTTCTGGATACCTCGATCATTTACTAAAGCCTGCTTCCTAACCACTGCTGTTAAAACATGAATGAACAGGGACCGTTCCTCTCTTACCTTGGTTCCTGTTGTAGGCACTAACCCCACTGCTGCCATGTAGGTGCTGCCAATAGTTTTAATCTTTTCAATATCCATGTAACATTCTTTGTCCATCAGCTAAAAAATAAAATGGTATATACATCTGAAATCTATACAATGTCAAATTACTTTATAGATGGTGGTACACATGTCAAATGACATACTTCAGTAGTTTAAGACAAAACCTTGCAACAAAATGTGTAATGAATGATATTTATTTGATAAGTAGATGAAACATTTGGCCTCAAACCCACTCCATGGGGGGGTTTGAATGAGCATGAACATAAGACAGGTAGGATTCTGGTTAATTGATGTGTTGGAAAAGCTGTTCCAAAACTCAGTTTAATGTGTTTATTGTCTTTTGTGTGAAAACAGATCTGTCTATTCGCTGCTGCTTTTAATTTTTTTTTAAACCTTCATTTCTGAACTAGTTTCCAGCTTGAACAATTTGTCATTTTCGGCAATAATATTCTCCTTTGTAACAGCCACTAACACTTCAGTTTTCCGAAGTAAAAGAAGGTCGTGAAAACAAAATGTTGCTTTATTTATAAAACTTTAATACAGACTCATTGAAATCAAGTTAATACATTATATAGTGCATGAATAAAAAATACTTACCTCATCAAAATCAGCAATGATTTCATTCAACAGGCGTAAGCATTCCACACCCATGTTATTGCCATCCAGCTCAATATAGAAATCATTGAAATTGGGAATGGAAGCAAACATCACACCCACTTGGGAATACGATTGGTAGTAAAGATCCTGCAACCATGGATAATTTAAATTAATATTTTTTTTTGATATTTTACCCATGTGGCAGTCATGAGTTGTGCTGCAGACTAAGTTGCTGACTCTATTTCACAAATGTTTTTTTCAAAGTCTGATTTGCCTCACAACAAGGCAACCCTCTACACTCCACTTAACACATGCTGTTACTTCTTGCTTTCCTGAAACAGGTGTATAATTGAAGTGATGGATCTGGACTGCCTCCAGGAGGCACTGTAGGTGGACTAAGAAGAGGTATTGTTAAGGGGGGGGAAAAAAGTAATTATAAAAAAGGAATTTGCCAGATAGTAGTCCATATGAAAAAGAAACACTGTAGGGCAGGATTTTCAAAAGTTTGTAAATGATAAGTCCAGTGTTAATCAAGAAATTGGTACGTAGCATTGATTTCTGGCTATTTCGTTTTTAAATAATCATCCTAATGTGATTTCCGAAATTATGTTGATATCTTAATCATTGCTCGTTATTTTGTTTGTGTGGAAATTTAAAAGCAAATCTGTGTTAATTGTCATAATTTATCAGGAGTTAATTTGCACATGGAAAAGGAGGGTTATAATTAACGAAAGACTATATAACTTACCTTGAAACAAAAATTTAACAGACCGCAGCTGTGACGCCAACGATACAGAGACTACCTAGATAATTCACTATTTGAAGTTATGGAGATATTTTAGACTTTTGTGTACTTAAATTCTTACTTAATGAAATTTGTTCACTTGTTTTAACAATTTGTAACCTTAGCCCGGAACACACTGCCCGATGACATTGCAGGAAGGGATGCATGGATGAATAAAGTACAGTGGCAATGGGGGAACCAATAGGTGAAAAGATAAGATTATGACAGTAATAAATGTGTATAATTTTGCCTAGAACTTAAGGCAATGTACTTTTTAACTATTAGACGAAATATATAAATTATACCAATCATGCTTTTTATTCACAATGACGGTAACCTATTCTGGTCGCACAAATGCTTATAAAGTAAGCAAAAACATGTTTTCCCTTCATTGTAAATAAAAACATGATTCGGTATAGTTTAACTTTAACACTATTAATAATAATAAACAGACCACTTTTTATTTGTGATTTTGAACTGCTGACACTTGGCACTAAAGGCAGACACGCTACAGTTTCGCTAATGGGGAATCCCCCTAACACTCATGGTTTCATGTTTGTCCTGACCTTTATTTATTTATTTATTTATTTTACCTAACGGTCTAAATCCCCCAGGAATGTGTGGACATTGGAGTCAACAAACAAGATAAAATTTACATGAAGGAAGTCTGACATTGTATTGTTATTTTATTTTTACTGGTGATAAAATGTAAACCAGGATCACCCTGATGCATCATACCACCCCGACACTACCCAGATCAGGTCGTCCTACCAAACTGAGCAGCCGGACAAGCAGGAAACTGGTTTGGGATGTCACCCTGAAGCCAACAATGACCTTGATAGATCTGCAAAGTTCTATGTCTGAGATGGGAGTCAGTGTTCGCACATCAACAATAAGCCGGTCCCTACACAAAGCTGGCCTGTATGGACGGGGGGCGAGAAAGAAGCCACTTGTCTGTTTTTTCAGGGAACATCCAAAAAAGATGGAAATACATTTAGATGTGCTGTAGTTGGTTTTGTTGGTACAATACTATATTTTCAACAGAAGTAGTATTTTAATTCAGAACGACTTGATTCTGAAAAATATCACTTGCCAAAATAGACAACACACGGACTAATACAGTACACACTTTTAAATCGAGTACATATTGTACTAGCATTAAGTAAAATTCCCCATTAATGACCCAATAGCAAAATTAAATAAAAATGTTACCCATGCACAGATCCGCGTAAAATGTAAAAATGCAATGCAATTTAGCAAAAGATAAAAAAGACAAATTTCCACAATTAAAACAGTATCCAAAGTCAGTATTCACAATTGCAGAATATACTGTTCGATAAGGCCCTAATGTCACAGTTCATTTGCAAATGAAAATGCACAAATGCAACTAATGATCACAGATCACATCCTAGCCTTTTATGTAATGTATTATGCCTGTATTTAATGTGTTTGCATTGTTCCTCACTATCTTGTAAAGTGCTTTGTGATGGTGGTCCAATATGAAAGGCGCTATATAAGATAGATTGAGTGATAAAAAAAAAATGCATCACAGTATCTAAAACTGTTTACCAGCAATTATTTACTTTTACATTATCGTAACGTTTCTCGTTCGCTTTGTTTTTGAGGAAGCGTTGTGTAACTGCAAAATAATAAAGACAGACTGATTTGCCATGCCAGGAAAAAAATAATAAAAAACTGCAGACTGTGATGGTTAAACAAGTCCATTGTAACATTGAAGAGATGGGCTTTGTATCAGAAAACTGGTGACGGAGTCAGAAATCACATGTGACGGGTAAGTGCATTCATTTGTTTTATATATATATAATGGGGATTGATTTGATTCTTAATACAAGGGCAGTAAAACGTGACTGACATGCATCTGGATAACGGATATCTGTATGAAGATGTGAAATTCACTTACCATGTTCCTTGGGTTGGACATCAGAAAGTGCTGTGCAACGTGTGCTGGGAGTAGGTTAAATAAAATCCTTTTGTTGTCAAGCTTCACTCTTTCCATGTCGTCTCTCTCCTCTTCTGCCTTAAAGAAAAATTACATTGATGTGAACAGCCATCCATATTAGACCTTATAACTAACTTGGCATGTTTTTAACTGCAGGTTAGAACCGCCATATCAAGCATTTTACTGATTGCAAAGAATGTCATTTAATAGGGGAATCAGCTGGTTGGTTACTGACAGGATAGAATTCTCTGCAGGGGTGAGGAACGTGTCATTATCAATGTGAAAATGCTACATTATCTGAAGAAGATCTGCAAACAGGGGGTCGTGTAACCTAGTTCAGTACGAGAGATCACCAATTGGAGTGCAGCTCAGAATAGCCTAGTATAAGGAACTGCCAGAAAAGTCTGTCCTTAGCATAATACAGATAGTGATGATGACTGAGGATTAATCCCCAGGCTTCAGGTTCAGAAACCAACATGTTATTGGATATGCTAAAAGAGACAGAATCTCTTATCAAACACACAGACACATCTATATAGTATACAACTTAACTGAAGTCATCCACTGGAGTGAATTTAATAATGTAAATCATATTACTCTATATTTTTGGAAACATATCAGGGTCGCTGTTGTGGTCTTTCATGCCATCAGAAACGACCATGTAGTGAAGATTTTTTTTAAATGTATTGGTCAATGTAGCCAATGGCTATATTGACCATGGGCTTCAGACCAAATGTTTGTACATGGATTAATGTCAAATTATTAATCCAAGTGTAAATAGACACTGGGAAGTAGGTTTACTCAAGTGTTGCACCTGTCGCAATAGTCGCAAACCAGTTGCAAACCAGTCGGAAGTCTTGGGTGAAATGTACTGAACAGGCTCAATGCTCTTTGTTACTTTTTAGGGAATGCTTTGCAGCAGTTTTTCTTTGGGGTTCACAAAAAGGTGGTGGAGATAGTGCAAACCAGGGCTTTCATTATAATGAGATGCACGAAAGCTGCAAACAATTGTGACACTGAAAACACATCAATTTTTTAAGAACTTTTGAAAGTATGTTTTAAACAGTCACAATTGTTGCTGGTATTTCCCAGTCTGCCTTTTCAGTTGTGCTCAATGCATTTTTGAGGCAAACAGCGAAGTACCTATTTTTCCCTAAAATCAGGGAGCAATAGACTGTATACATGTGCTCTTAACCCCTCCAGCTTATTCTGAGCATCTGTACAGGAACAGGAAACACACCTATTCTATTAACGTGCAAGTAGTCTGTAATTGAGCACAACTTAGCACTACACCACTGACTAACTTAAATAAAAAAGGACAGTATACATTTGGCTTGTTGGGTACTCATGAAAATACGAACTAGTGCTATAATGCAAAATTGGTTGCTAGTCCCTTGAAATTCTTATTAACAAGAATTGACTATCCTCTTGTAAGTATTATAACTTGCTGCACCATGAACTATTTTGTGTTAATTGAGCATGCTGCCATAATAATAATAATAATAATAATAATAAATAATAATAATAATAATAATAATAATAATAATAATAATAATAAAACACCTAAATAATTTATTTTCAATTTAAAATAATATTTTATTTGTATTACACCAATGTGTTCAATGCAGCAACATGATTTACTTTGTGTTACCATACTGGTAACCTATAGGCTAAAGTAAAAAGAAAGTGTGCTAGGTGTTCATTTGATTTTACTACTGTACTATATAGGAGTACTGTACAGATTTATAAATGTTTTTCATAGTGTAATGTGTAGCCTACCCAAAACACATTTGTGTTATTTTACTGAAATGATTTACACATTTTAAATACATTGAGCACTATAAATGTATGTGTGTGACACCTTCTACTGTCAGACAAACATATCCAATTTAGAGAGGGGCTACTGTATGATTATGAAAAGCTTTTTGATAGAACATATTTTTAATTTGGGGGTGAAGGTAGAGGCCCCACTATAGATTCAGATGGGATTAAACTACCTTTTATTTTTATCTCTATAGCAGTATTAAAATAGGTAAAATGAAGATGGAACAGAATGCATTGTACAGATTACATTTACATTTATCAAAAACAATGTTATTTTGATTCTTCCACCTTTGCATGTATAGATGTTATCCTTCGGGCACCCTCTGCTGCAACAAACCACAACCCAACTCCCACTAATTATTTGAGCAATGTCGCACGACTCTCGCAATGTATAATGCTAGAGATCTTGCTAAGAAGATGCAACAATTATTTACATTTGTATAGTGCCGTTGTCTTCATTAACATATTTTCTCGTAGTAATTACGATAAAATGTTCACTTTGTTAAGGATCACAAAGAAAATGCAAATTGTGGTATGTTTGCAGTGCTCCTACCCCTGAGTAATAAACATGCACCGAAAAGAGACCTGTCAAAATATGCCTCGTTATTCATTATATACATATCCAGTACATTGGGTTCAGACACTATTATGGCATATTATGCAAAAAAGAAATACAGCAAAATGTGTGGAAACAAACAAATGAATAATGAGTAGAGCGCCCTGGATTGCATCTGGTGCCACCTTCACATTGTATAAAGCAAAGCAAAGAACATCTTGTACTCTCTCTTTTGCATTTTTTGGCAAAATCAATCAATGTTCCATTTATCCTTAGTGTGAGCCAACATTTTTCTCTATCCATCGAGAGTACAAATTAGTTTTTCCTTGTAACATACCAGATTTGTAAATAAATATAATTTCTATGATAAATTATTTCTTGGTTGTCATACACGATTAGAAAATAATGCATATTTTGCAACTTTTGATATTTACATGATTTATTTATATGAAAAATGTTTGATAAAGACATCAAATGTATTTTTAAATAATCATAAACTGTTTGCATTAAAACATTGTTTACTATTTCTTTGCAAGTTTATTTTACAAATTACATTCTATATCTTGGCGCTGGAGGACAGAAATACTCATTAAAAAAATCACCTTGTGAAAAACACAGGGTCATATTTATAATTCATAAACAAAGTCGTTTATCACACCATGTTGCATAAATATCTTTTGTAATGTTGTCAACATTGAGTTGCGAATGTGGCCTGCCACAGGCTTTAACCCACCACAAACACTGTTCCAGCTTCATTTTAAGCTTGGGGAAACAGAAAAAAATTAACACCCTGGATACAATCTGGGTACCTGCTGTCCGAGTTGCAGGTTCCAAAGCAACAGTGTGTGACCATTGTTGTTTTTTTTAGCATTTAAAAAATATTAGTTACCATATCAATGTATGTATGTGTTGCTTGGAGTGACCGAGAAAATGGCCAGGGTAAATTACAGTTATTGACATGTGTCACACGATACAAGGGGCTGATGCCATTGGCTAAACATGAGGATTTGATTAACAGCCAGGATCGATCTATTATGCCCATATGCATGGTGATATGTTTTATACGTAAAATTACACGCACGCGTAATTGCGGAAATCCTTGGGGTGTAATGAAATACCACCAGCTTCAAAAGCCTCAAAATATATACTGGCCAATAGAGACAATGATTTTAAAAGTTATTATTATTTTTTTTTTTAAACTTATTGTTTTTACATGTTGGGACAAAACAAGTCAATGGTAATTTCACAAAGCCATTTGCTGACCAACCAAGGAGAAACTCAATGAAATCATTTAACTTGAAACAGACGCAGGAATTGCATTCACTAGCTTTTAAATATTCTTATGTTGTTTATTTATTGGTTTTGTTATACAGGTTTCCCTTTTATAGGGAAAAAAATTGTGCTAATGACATTTGGAATAAAAGGTCTTGTGAATGTGCACAATTGTCAGGTAATTTGAAGATGGGGCGGAAAACTACCTAAAAGCAGGGACAACTCAGGTAAAACCAATATGGTTGTGGATCTGTGAAGGTAAATGGTGATGGTAAATAACTACTGTAAATGGTAAAAGTCTACTTTAACAGCTGCAATGTTATTTGTTTGGGTCATTCCATATTTATTTCTAGTACTGTAAGTATTTAGCCCATTATTCTATTAGTCAATCAAAAATGTTTTAAAAAACCCATATTTCAATGACTTTTGCTTTACTTCACATTAGTCCATTTGATATTTTTGGCAGTAAACATTGCGTTATATAGAGGCCTAGATTTTAGAAAGTAAGATGAAGATATTTAGTTACATTCTTAGAGCTCATTGATTTGGTTCATGTCCCCCAGGAAAGACAACTTAACAAATTAAAGGGCAGGCACTTAAGAAGGACAAGTTGACTGGTCTAGCAACCAAACATCTAATTTCATCATGCAAACAATGTTAAAAACAGATGCTTTTGATACAAACTGGGAAGACAACCATTGAGGAATTTTGTATGTCTTGAACTTTCATGTTTCGTTCTTAATCAAAATAATGTTGAGACACTTTGCAATTGTAGCGATCTCGGTTCTCACAGGCAGGCACATCACACAGGGCGAGGCAATCCACACACAGGCAGAGGGCGGGCGCGAACCCGGGACCCAGGAGGCACAGCGCCGTTACCGCTGTACAAAAGAGCTGGCTCCTTTGCAAGGAGCGTATATCGGGCTTATGTCTTTGTATGTGATTACGTCACCTACCAACCCTGCTGCTGCCTTCCCCTGTGCATGCTGCACTCTCCCCTGCCAGCCTCAAACCCAGACTTGCTCACCAGGTGCCCGCCCTCTGCCTGTGTGTGGATTGCCTCACCCTGTGTGATGCGCCTGCCTGTGGGAATCGAGATCACTACATTGGTGTCAGAAGTGGACCCAGGTACCCCAGCATGCACTTGTTGGTCTATAGCCTGGTGAGCCAATTCGAGACAGACTTGAGGCTGACAGGGGAGCATGTAGCATGCACGGGGGAAGGCAGCAGCAGAGGTGACATACAAAGACATAAGCCCGATATACGCTCCTTGCAAAGGAGCCGGCTCTTTTGTACAGTGGTATCGGCGCTATGCTTCAGTATGACAGGTCCCGGGTTCACGCCCCCCCCCCCCTCCGCCTGTGTGTGGATTACCTCACTCTTTGTGATGCGCCTGCCTGCGGGAACCGAGATCGTTACACAATGTTAAAGGGTTGAATAATAAAGTGTTTCTTTACCAATCTAAAGTACTTTAATCCCTCTTACACCAATCCTAAAGCCTCTTGATGATTTACTCTCTCCATTTCATCAATAGATTGCTTTGCAATTATTCCCCTGACAGATGCAGCATTAAAGCTTATTGCCTTTTTATTAATCTTTTTTTTTCCCTGCTTTGCTAAGTCGTGGATTGTGTATGTTTTTGTTTTTGTTTTTTCTGCAGGAATACATAGATTAGCTAAAGCCTTGTATTATTGGCAAAATATAATAAGTAAGCATTTACCTGAAAGAGTCATAGCATTGTCTCCTGCAAAGCAGACTTACTGTGACAGTGGCAGTTTTTAGTCCTCAACATTTTAAATTTGGCACTGTTTACACATCTTTAAAACAGGCCAGATATATTGGGGCATATTTTTACAAAAGAGACACATGCACTGTTAAACATTTGATATTCATAACCTTTGCAAAGCAAATAACCATATTTCTATGTGTATAAATCAAAATGAATGTGAAACATAGCCTGGACAGTGTATCATAAACATGTCTCTGACCGTGTTCTTTCCATTTGTAAAAGCTTGTAATCATCGCCCTGATGCCTGAAGCCAGATGCACCATGTTCCCAAATTAAGAGCTTGTGGTTTTTTAATTACTGCTCCACCCTCCAGGGCATGTTTGACCCTCTTATTGGAATCATATGTAATGACACAAATCAAGCATAATAAAATGGTTCAGAGCTTGCATTCAAAAGGCACTAATGCTTTTCTGGGAGCAAGTTCAAAACAAGCTTTTCCTGACAAAATGCACATTCTAAATAAGGGCTGTTGCATTTCTTGATAATCTTGCAATTGTTTCTGTTTACATTACTTCTGAATGTAAACTGAATCGATTCTGACACCTGAATATAATTTGCTTTCGATACCAGTATATAGCAAGATCTGTATCATCTTCAGACTAAGTTAACTGTTGTGTTTTCAATTATCATTAAACTTCAGTGAATCACGCCATGAGGACAATATACTGGTCTGACTGGCCGTAAAAACGTTAGGTTACTTACCATAAACCTGGTTCCTTGAAAGAGAAGATGAGCACCAACCAATACTTTTGGGAAAAGTATACCAAAGCCGTCACAAGGGAGGCTAGTGTTGGTGGTGCTTGCATGCAACCTCAAGGACTCTTCTGCCTATTGAAGGAATACAGGGATCTACCACATTGATTCGGTAGAACCGAGTGAATGTATGCAGAGTAGCCCAGCTGGCCACAGTGCAATGTCAGTCAATGATGCACCTCAAAAGAGCGCCCATAACATGGCCACACCTCTGGTAAAGTGCGCGGTCACCCACCTAGGTGAGGTCGGCATCATTATATGCAGTCGATACTGTGTGCACAATCCAGTGGGCCAGTTGCTTCTTTGAGAGGGCTTGACCCAGGGTCCTTTCACCATAACAAACGAAGAGCTGGTCTGACTGATGCAGCGCTTTCATCCTATCCACATAACCTCTCAATGCCTTTACTGGGCAGAGGGAATTCAGTCTCCTATCCTCCTCTGAGAGAGGGAGGCGGGTGAAAGGCCCCTAGTTCCACTGATTGGTTCCAATGGGAAGCCGTAATCACCTTGGGTAGGGATGCAGGGTTCGTGCATAATGACAGCCTGTTTCCATTATCCCAAATGCGCATACAGGAACTGTGTAGAGACAGAGCCTGCAGTTCATTGACCCACTTAGCGAATGTGATAGCCAATAAAAACACTTCATAGAGAGATATTTCAGCTCTATGGAATGTATAGGCTCAAACGGGGCCTTAGTGAGAGCCTCCAATATCAAGTCCAGACTCAACTCACAGAGGACGTCCTTTCTAGGGGGACGCAGTCGTCGAGCACCTTTTAGAAAACGGGTCATGACCTCTGGCTATGTACCACTTCTGAAAAGCTGCACAGATGTCGTAGAATGTCTCATCCTCTAGGGCTGAAATGGCATGCTGGACACCCACGCACCACACACACAATGTATGCCCATCCTCCTGGGGAGTGTTCACCCTGCAAGACGTGCAAGCATGGAACCAAGACATGCTAGCTGTATAACCCTGGGCACTGCACACCGTCTTGCACTGAGTGCAAAGCACGGGAGCACCTAACAGTGTGCACCAAGGTACCGAAGCACCAAGGGCTGAGCATGCACCGAGGTACCGAAGCACCTCGGGGCAGCTAATGCACTGGTGCCTACCCTAACCATGTGTAGCCACCTGGTCAGCACACAGCATGCACCAGGGGAGACACACAGGCCGAAGCCACGGTGGACAAGAGCTCAGTTGAGGGAAAAAAGAGAAAGGAGAACACACTTTTTTTTTTCTGAAGGGCCGATGCACCGAGGTAGGCAGGCCAAGGCAGCCGGCGAGGTCTACGTGATAGCGGGGCAGGTTAGAAAACAGCCTTGGTGGAAGATCACATGGCTGACTGACTGTTGTTTATTTTGCCCAAGCTGCTTGAACGACAGCAGGCAGAGTCACTCAACGGTGGGGGCGGCGGAGGAATGGTGTTCTCCCTGAAGATGTAGGTTGAAAGACAACAGACGCACACACCAATACTGCACAGGCAGTCACACTCATATGACAGACAGCCAATAAAAGACGGCCTGCGACACAAACTAAGCAGACCATGAAGAAAAAAGGAAAAGAGACACTCAAAATGGAGCCACTGATTCCACAAGAGCGGCAAGCCAGCTCTCAGCATGAATGCAAGGCTTGCAAAGATAAAAATAAGTCTCACCATTTGGACAATTTGGTTTTACATGTAATTTATGAGGAAGATATATATTATATATTATATATATATATATATACAAGATATATTATATATATATATATATATATATATATATATATATATATATATATATATATATATATATATATATATAAATAAAAAAAAATAAAACAAAGATGGATTTTTTTTTTCCTTTGGTTATAAAGATCGTATTAGGAATTGCTTAGAACCTCCTGCCAATGCTTCTCGTTCAGTCCACATTAAAAATAGCTATGTCTTATTTATTCTGTTCTCTGATTTCTGTATGCTGCTGATTAAGTTTACACCATGCTTTTTTATTGTGTTGCTTGTATTTGGAATTGTCTTTTTATTGTTTTCCAGGACCGCTTGTAAATGAGGCCTCTGTCTCAATGGGTAAATCTCCTGGTAAATAAACAAACAAATACAATAAAATACAAAACAATGCGTTCAAAATTAAAAGATACAATATCATGAATGTGTTATAACTAATTCAGAAATTGAGATGATTCACTGCAAGCAGACCTAGATTTATGGTCAGCTGTAGAAAGTGACATTGAAGTAAAAATATTTATTCAGTTCTCATAAATATTTGTTGTTCAATGATCTTTGTTGTTTATTAATTATTTTCATCTATACAAAAATGATACAATAAACTTAAAATTCAAATTATTTGAAAAAAGTATATTTCACTACCAATTATTCTGTATGGACCGTCTGCAAGTTTACTTTAAAAAGGAATTACATACTGTGCAGGACTACAATTAACCGCATCGACGGGCTCTATCGCTTATACATATACAGACACACACATTGCTGTGCAAAAGTCTTAAATACTTTCAGAAGTTACAATATATAGTGATGTTATCAGCATCAACAATTTACTCAAAGCCTCTAATTTTTTCCACTATTATAACAACTTTGACTATTGACATAGCTTAGTTTGGGTGAGAAGAAACCAAGCTTGTCATTTAGCAATTTTTAATTCACATTGATTAGAATTTTCAAAAACCTGCAATCACAGCAACTCAAAGTAAACTGTACATGAGCAGCTAGAATAAAGTGCTGTAGTATCTAATTCACACTTACCCAGTGGTTATCAACAGGGGGGGAGCAAAGCAAAGCAATCGAAGATGGGGGAGTGGGGGGGAGCGAGAAGCTTCCCAAAAAAAAAAAAAAAAAAGTGAAACTTTTTTTTTTTTGTAAATTTAAAATGTATATGTGTATCACTAAGAGCAAATGAATCCTAGTCAATCTCCCTCCCAACCTGTGAGGGTTCATTCCAGGGTCAGTCGGTCGGAAACTGGCCATCCAGGAAGGGGGCGGAGTCACAATACCAGAACTCACCGCTATAGTATGATAAGCGATGTGTAGGTCACGGATTGGAGGAGACGTGATTCAACTAGCTATCAGAGGGGCCATGACTAAGGGTATTTCAGGAGATGTGAGAATGCAATCCGTTCCTTTGTTATGGTTAAAAGGACCTGTAAATGAGTGATGCGAAAAAGAACCGTGAATTTTTGTGTTGTTTTGTTTTGTCGTGTTAACAAGTATTTTTTGGTCATTATTAGATGGCTTAACTATCCGGAAGGTGCCACTACAAAGCCTGTATTAAACCCAGACTGCACTGCACCATTGTTCACTATAAATATATACTGCACCACCTGCACAAAGAGCACTCACTACTGGATTAAGTTATCATGTTTGTATTTGTGTGTGTCTTGTTTAGTGTCTTATTATTTTGGGACTGAACCACATGGTTTAACTGAGTGATACACACTGGTGTGTTGAGCCAGTTATTATTATTTATGTAAACCACTTTGCCACAACATGATGCTCTGTAGATAGCACGGGTTGATTCTATGGTAGTATAACCCCCCCAGATGTGTAAAATGTCTAAGACATCATCATCTTCAGCTGTTTTCAATCCACTGCCAGATGAAGGCCTCCCCAAGATTCTTCCACAAAAGCTTGTCTGCTTCTCTCATCCATGTTGCTTGGGTGTGTTTCCTAATTTGATCTTGCCATCTTCCTGGAGATCTTCTTTTTGGTCACTTTATATCTCTTGGGATCCAGTCTAGTATCTCCTTGGTCCAGCGATGGTCTTTTCTTCTTGCTACATGTCCGGCCCACTACCATTTCAGTTTTTTCGCTCTTGTAATAACATTGCATACTTTTGTTTGCGCTCTTATCTATTCCTTCCTTTTCCTGTCTCTTCTTGTTATTTCCAGCATGCATATTTCCATACTCTGTTGAGTTGTTTGTAATTTGAGTAATTTTTGCATTGAGGGTCCAGGTTTTGCATCTGTAAGTTAACACTGGCAGCACGCATTGGTCAAAAACTTTTCTCTTAAGGCATAAGGGCAGTTTCCCTTTCAGAACCATGACTAATCACCCAAAGGCATTCCCGCCCATTTTTGCTCTTCTGTTAATTTCACACATCACTGTCCTAAGTATATGTAGTTGTTGACTTCAAGCTTGATCCCATTGACTTCAATTGCCTGTGGAGTGGTATATTTATTGAACATGACTTGAATCTTCTTCAGGTTCATTTTCAAACCTGCTTTGATGCTAGCCTTGTGTAGTTCTTGTATCCTTGTTTGTAATTCTTCTGCACTCGTTGTAAATATGAGGATGTCGTCAGCAAATCGTAGGTGGTTTAAGTAGGTTTCCCAATCTAGTGTTATAAAAATGTCTTCTAGGGTGGCCATGAAGAGCTTTGGGGAAATTGTATCTCCTTGACAAACGCCTTTTTCAATCTTGATGTTGTCATTGTTTTTCTAGAGTCTTACTATGGATGTTGCATCCTTGTATATGGTGCTGATGAAGTATCTCTACATTTTCTCAATTCCTTGTTTTTTCAGAGAGCTTAATTCAGATCCTGTGCAAATCATAGTCGATGAATCCCAAGCAAAGAGGTAGTTCGTACTCGTTGCTAGTTTGACTCACTTGCTGTACAACTTGGAGATGATCCATTGTGCTAAATCCACTCCTGAATCCTGCTTGCTCTTTTGATTGTGTCGAGTCAAATTTATCTTGAAGTCTGTTGGTGAGTATCTTGGTAAAAATGTTCTACATTATAGGAAGTAAGCTAATAGGTCTGTAGTTCTTGAGGTCTTCTTTATCTCCTTTCTTACGTAAAAGTATCACCAATGTGTTGTTCCAGTTGTTTGGCACTTTATTTTGCTTAATACAATCTGTATTTCTTTCAGTTCTTCACCTCCTTTCACAATGTCAATCATTATACTGTTTTCTCCAGGGGCCTTTCCTATCTACATATGTTTGATAGCATGTTCCACTTCTTCTGGTAAAACGCCTGAAACTTCTTCCTCGGGTTGCATTTTTTCCGTCTCGTCTTCGTCATCTGCTATGTTGCTCTTTTCATCTTGATATCATTTTCTGTAAAAGTCTTCGATTCTTCAAAATCAATTTACGGTTCTTGATGACAGTCTGATCCTCTTGTTTGATTGCTAAAATCAGTTTTTTTTTCTTGATGATTAGTCTTTGTTTTGCTCTGTTCATGCTTCAGTTGTTTTCTATAGTTATCTCTGCCAACCTACAGTTGAACAACCGTATATCCTCAGTAATGCGCTTTCTTACTGTCTTGCAGAGCTCAATGTAATATATAGCGTCACAGATTCACCGGCCTACCTTTTTTGTTCTTCGTTCTTCTTCTGGTCTGACATCACCCCTGCAAAGCCATCCTGGTCACAATTAGTTATGATACAGAGGATTTAAAACAGAATTGCAATTTGTGGCTTAATGTAAAAAAAAAAAAAATGCGTACACAAAAACCGCAGGAGAATGTGCCCGTGACCGTAAGGATTTCTTTGTGGAAGACAGCAAAGGAAAGAAGGTACAACTTAAGTGTGCAACTGATTGTCTTGCACGGCACAGCCTCTCTTTTTGTTTTTGAAACTAACTAGCACCACGTGCGATTTCACACAAGAAATTAAAAGGAATTCCCAATGTGGTTTAAACCCTTGAGTTTGACAAGTCTTATGAGAATGCAAAAAAATAAAAAAGTGTTCGCCATTACACGATTTGTCTTGCATTCTCCCTGGGGGTACACATACCACAGTTGGGAACTTCTGGTCCAGCTCATCCCCTACATCAAAATCATCATTTTTAACACTTAAACACTTTCTCACCACATAGGACTAAAGAGGCACAGCTTTTGCATGCTCAAGAGACCTGTCTTGGCAGAAACACCTCCCCAGAATTTGGTCCACTTCAGGGGCAGAGGGGAGGGGTCACAGTGTTCAATATGGAAAATGATTACCAACAAAAGGCTACAACTGCTTTTGTTTCTTAATTTAACAAGGTGTCAAAAAAATCATATATACCAAATCAGGTACTGTATATAACTAGGTTTTAGGGATTTTCCCCATGGAATTGAGTACTGAATTGTTATACCGACTGAAATAAAAAACAAAGCTTCTTACCTGTGCAGCCCAGAGATAGTCCAGACGTAACTTGAGGTCCAGTTGTCTGGAGTGAAGTGCCAAAGCACAGAAAAACAGCAAAATTGCTAAAATGGGTTCATATCCTCGTAAGTAAAAAGAACCTCCCCTTCAAAAAAATAATAAAGTGCAAATGTTAGTAAAATGTAGATTTAACACAATTATTATAAGTGATTATAATTATGCTTTAATATATGTATATATATATATATTATTATATATATATATATATATTATATATATATATATATATATATATATATATATATATATATATATATATATAAAACCAACCAATGTATAAACCAAGCACTCTACCTATTATTCCATTAGTCCAGCTATGCATATTCTATTACAATTATTTTTCTATCTCTGTACAAGATATCTTCTTGGATATTAATAATTAACAGGAGTACTTCCTCAGATGAAGTTTGTTTTTCATGTTTGTAGAAAATAACTGTCAATCAGTTTCCCAGGCACATGGCAACAGTCTCAAAATCTACGACCACCTTCAGTGTATGGCACTGAGCAAGCAGGGGGCATGCCTGAGTATTCACTGGGGTACAGACATTTTTGGACTGCTTGTCATATGATTGGGTATATATTGAAACAAGTATCCTTTTTTTCAGAGATGGAAGAGGTTAAGTTAAAGGCTACATGCTGTACTGTATATAATGTACTACACATATTCATTCATGCATACTTATATACATACAGTAGCTATGCTGCAGTCCAATTCAATACAAAAAGCATTTCTAACAAAAAATCCAGCCATAGATCAAAGCTACCGAACACATTTGTTATTTTAATTGAATTTAATGAATATAATTTGAAGCTATTTACTCGTTGATCAACTTAATTGTATGAGGGTCATCAAGCCAACACTGAGTGGAGGGTTGAACAATAGAACACAAGAGAACTTGGCACTTACCCCAGTGATTTTCTGAATCCACTGATTTCAAGAATAACTATGTACAAAATAGTGACAAGGAAGAGCAGGATCATTTTTGCCAATGAGGAAACACGTAGAAATATTGCAAGTGTTAGAGTCCCAACGACACATGAGAGAAAGGCATAGTGGGCTGTATCGCATGGCAGCTCTGCCATTGTTCTGTTCACTCCATTGGAGTTGATGATCACTATAGAACTGCTGGAGTTGTTGTTCCAAATCCATGGCATACAGCCAACCTTAAAGAAATTAAGCAGAAAGAAACACTCACTGATTAGAATAAGGAAAGATGTTTATGTGCAATAAATGTATTTCAAATAATGATGTATGTATGTATGTATGTACAGCTATGGCCAGGTTTTGCATCACCTACAATTTTAGGATTCAGACATCATTAAAATAAAAAAAAAATAACTATATGAGCAGAATTTAGATATTTCATTAAATATCATGTAATCAAAGAAACTACAAAATTATATTGCAAAAGCCTACCTGAAGCCATAACAGTAGTACAGTATTTGATGTTAGATTCTGAAATGTCATTTTAAAAAAAATGAACAGTAACGTAATCAAATTTAAGGCTTATGAAAATCTAAATGTTTAACCAGAAGACAAAACAAAAGCTTAAACAATACATTTTTGGAAAGAGCCAGTGAACACTGTGAAGATGCTTGGCATTTAAATGAGATACAGTATGAGATGCATTTACTTTTCAAAATTTTACTACAGTAAAGTTAAAACTTAAACCTATTTGAATGATATGAACCACTACTTATTTTATTATTGTATTAATACTTTATAACCAGTATATTTTAAAAAGTGTTACTATAAAAGGAAAACACATTTGGTTATATGTTAGTGAGATATTTGTTATCAGTTAATAACGTCAGTTTTTTTACTTGTCCCAGTCCTGTAAAAAGCTATAGCTGGTTTAATGTGTTCCAAAGGGAAAGGCATCAGTTGTTACTTTGGTATTTTGTACAATTAGTTGAGTTTCAAATGTGTCCTTTTCACTAAAATCTTTAAACACAATTCAAATGTTAGCTTACCACGCATCCTTGGGCCACTGCATAAATTAAGACCACTATGAACACACACAAAATTGTTCTAATTTGTATGGTCAGGCACCCTGGAAAACACTAAACAAAAAACAAACAGATTTAGTAATCCCTTGTCCAGTATGTTGTTTTACACTTAACAGATATAACATGTTTGTCCAGTATTTTAGCAAAGTGCAATTTAACAAATTCAGATGATCTAAATACCATTCACAGACATCTTTGGTGGGAAAGAAAATCCAACAAACCACAAAAACTAAATTCTAATAGGCTATTTACATGATGTGTATTCATTTTATTGAATGTAATGTTATGACTACAAAATGGATACTTCAATAATGATATGTATCTCTGTATTTTTCTTGTAGTTCTTTGAATGTAAATAGCCCTGTAGCCTATTGAAAATCATTCAGTATAATTTTGTATACACCACTAAAGCCAAATTTAGGCTTACGGCCAAGAGTTTTGCATCACCCAATGAAATTAACTCATTTTGCTTCATGAAGTTGAATGAAACCTGCGAATAATGTTAAGTTAACATTGAATTACATACCGCTTTGTAGTTCCGAAAAAAAGACAACAATTTTAAAATGTGACATTTCAAAATACTGTACTACTATAATGTAGTTTAGTTTGATTTAAGTCTGTTTGACTCCACTATTGATCCACTCTACATTCTCAAGACCATTCTCAAAAATAAATTCCACTATTTTGCAGGAGGATTTATTTTTGAGAATTGTGAAACCAAACACGTCTTGTTTGGTAAAAATATGATCCTGCACATGCAAGTGTTTGTACATTACTGACCTGCGCTGCTCATATCCTCAAAGCCTATATTAATCCATAAATATAATATATTACTTTAACATTGATAAATTATCATTCAAACGCTACCATTGTGTCGGTGGTCAAAGCTACGAAAAGGAAATCTTTTTTAAGACAGTAAATTGAAGTTTGTTTGATTATTATCCTACATGATTACCTTTTCTTTTAAACATTTAAAAAAAAAAAATGTTATTCCTTAGCAACAATAGATGATAGTTTTTTTTATTGGTTCTGGACTACTTCCATGACCCACCCACATTCATTCATATACAAAGGAGAGAAGGTTTGTCTCCTGTGGCAAGTTGTGAGGATGGTTTGATAGGGCGCGGTCTTTATAATTTAGCACCATTATGCTCTCTTTTCAAAGTGATTTGCACCCCTGTGTAAAGTGCATGGAATGCCATAAAAAAAAAAAATACTGCTGTTGTATATCTTTATGATTCTTAAAAAAAAAAAAAAAAAAAAAAAAAAAAAAAAAAAAGATCATAAAAACCAATTGTGTGCACAGATGTTACTGAAACCATAAACCATATGTTAAAATATTACAGGTGTCCTGATATTGCCTAACACCTGTGAGACGGTACTCAGTACAAGTGTTTCAACATACTGTACTAACAACTGCAGTCTTAAAACCTTCACAGGAAATGAGAACACACGCTCTACTGATCAATAAACAGACATAAGCTTATTAAATAAAGCATATTTCATCAGCAAAATATAATTATGATCTTGTTCATTTTGTTACAAACTTTTTTTTAAAATCATTCATATTCCAATAAACCAAAAAGGCCTTGTGTATTTATAATAAAATGTTTGCAGAGTGGCTTCTTTCTAAAAATTAAGCAAAGCGATGATTCTGGCAGGGAACTCACTTTACCATTACATCATATAACGGAATTATTAAGCATATGTTAGGTGCTTACAATACCAGACTAAATCGTCAGTCAAATAGCTAGTTTCTTATTCGTCACACGATAAACAATATGTCCAGTGATCCACAAAGAAAGGATTTATATGATATTATATTCAGGGAAGCTGGGCCTCTTACTATTTTTTAAGCCTAGATTGAAAACGTACTTTTTACAAAATAGCTTTTCTATCCTAATTTCCCTATTTTACAATCTAAACTACATTTCCTTTTGTCCTTTTTTGATCTAATTTTATTCTAATGTTTTACTCGGAATTGTTCTATTGCTGGAAACTAGCTTTTTTTGTTTTACAATTAAAACCACATTTTTATCTCTCCTTTATAACTTCTGTTTTCAACAAATTCTGCATTAGACTGTTTTTAATTAAATGGTTTAATTATTCTTTTTTTATGTGTAAACATCTTTGGAATCCTTGTGAATTGTTGTTGTAAACAACAGATGGCAAAGATTTCACAGCCTACTTCAACAGCACTACAGAAATGTTAACTAAATGTTTAAGGCTTGGAGAAAGTCTAACCTGACTAATAATATTTTAATTATTTTTAGACATTATATTATACGAAATTGTTTTTATGTTTGATTTCTTTGTACTCTATTTCTCTATACAAATGTATTTTATTGTGACTTTCTTTGTTTTGCCTTGAAAAGTGCTTTGAGATGAAATGCGGGAAACAGGGAAACAGTCAGTGCCTTGTGCCTTCTAAGTGGAAATTAATGAGTTGCCTTTGACCTCTTATCCACTATGGCTCTTGGCTCATTGTATCAAAATGCCAAATGGCCAAATGTATTTTCTATACATTTTGATGGATGACTTTCCTTTATGCTGCACAAAGGTTTGTAGAGGATCACAAATGATTGACTGGTATCATCTTTTGCGGATTATATTTTGCTAGGGCTTCAGTATGTTTACTTCATTCACTTTGTGTATTCATGCTTTTGTATTTATATGATGAAGATTTCTATAAAGAAACAGCTCAGTCCACATTAGTCAGGGGTTTAAGGTAAGACTATAAACCCATTGTAACCCCTAAGTTCATCATTGAAGAGGAGCTTCGCCAGTTTTTTGTTGCGGTAATTAAGGAACTTTGATTGTGAAAAAAAAAAAAAATCATTGTATTTAGTTTATTTAATGGTGTTTCTTTAATGATGCGCTGGTAAGTTTTCTGTATGTGGGAAACTGATATCCTAAATGTATCTACATGTATTTTACATGGCTATTCAAATTAATAGCAAACTACATTAAATTGCAATGAAGAGGAATTTTTTTTTTTTTTTTTTTTAATTCACTGACATGAGAGTATGTTTATTACAAAGAATCAGCATTTCTAAATTTGGCATCACTGTGGATTAAATGTGAAAACAGCTTGCTCTAATCCTGTATAAACCTTTTTTTTTATCTCTATATAGCATGCTATTTTCAATGTATCTGCTATTTGTTTTTGCAATACATTTGACTAAGCCACACATGCCTTGTATTGTACGTTATTGGCTTAATTGCTAAGGCAATTAGTGTTGAATTGTAAAATCAAGGAACTTTATACTTACTTTGTATGTGTTACGCAGAGTTTGTAGAAGTAGCTTTTGTTCTAAGCAATACATAATTATAATTTTAATTAACCAGGAATTTGAGTTATCTAAAAAACTCTGGGTTACTTTGTGAAGGCTAACTTTACACATGGAACCTAATTACAAACCCTTGGTTCCCTTTTAGCCAAGGTTATAGGCACTACTTTAAATCATTTCTGAGGAAAAGAAAAACTTGAAATAATAAAATAGATCCAAATAGTTTTTCTGAGGATAATCATGCTATTTACACACACACACACACACACACACACACACACACACACACACACACACACACTGTTGCACAAAAGAAATCACTGAGGTCTAATGGATTTAATAAAGCTACAGTCATTCTGCTAAGACATGGGTTATTTCTTCCTGGAATTTCTCGTGCTGTAGTCACTACCGTCTGAAAACAATTGCGTGGATGGATCAGTCGGATGTGATGGTCCTGGGTCGGTATGGTAACCCTCTGCCTTCCAGAACATGGCCTGTCCCTCACAAAGCCATTTTCCTCGTTTCTCTGGACTAGTTTTGACTAGAAGCAGAACATGTCACTCTCTAGGCAATTTTCTCACAGACAGGCTGCCTTCAATCATGCCGATAGCAACCAGGCAATCTTCATTACTCACGCAGGCCATGTTCGTATATTTTGCTGTTCTTGCATTAACTAAAATCATGTTTTTTCGAATTTATACAGATTCTTAATCAACTCATTTTGGCAAGTTTAATTTGACTCAAATGCTAAATGCTGAGCACCTGCTGTTTTTATGACATCACTTGATTTGAGCTCGGTATTTTGTTATCCCAAAGAACAATACTACTCCAACAATCAACAAACCTATCTGCTCACTATTTAAAACATAAATAACATTGAATGTGCCCATTGAGCTATTGATGTAAAATTGACTGTTGCATTTCGATTGTGCAGCAGCATATATATATATGAATCATAAAAGCACAATGATTATTGTTTAATTCAACTGTTTTGATCACCCGTTAATTCCATTCCAGTATAACCTTATGTTAAATAATTACAAATTAAATAAAAATAGGAAGTAATCATGCAAATAATAAAGATATAGTTTAGTAATCAAGTGTGAAACACTAATTTAAGATGATTACTACTGTGACAAATCATTTTACGACACTACCTACAAGTCATTGTTAAGGCACTAATATTGAGATGCTTAGATGAAAAACACACACACACACACACACACACACACACACACACACACACACACACACACACACACACACAGAGTTCAAGTAAACAAAAGTAAGAATTACCTGTACTCTAGTGACATGCAGATACATAATACAAGCAACAAGGAAGCATATGCAGAACACCAGGAGGACAAGAACAACAGTACTCCTAGAGAAAAGCAAGAGCAGGAAAGTTAGTGCATGGCATTACTATATCAAGAAGACAAATCAGAATGAGTGAATTGAGAAAGATAAGTTAAAACCAATAAGTTCAATACATACTGTGGTATTATTAGAAGGTAGACAAGGCCAAATAAGGCAGCGAGGATCAGTGAGAGAATTACTGCACTGGTGAAGTATTCATCGTGAAGCTGATGATACTGCAACGAGGAAACATTTAATTATGTAAAATAATAAAGAAAACTAAAATTTTAATGTTTGGACAAAAATGTACTACAATTGATGTGACAAGTTTGCAATATATTTACATTTTTCAGAAGGGATACAGTATGGTATCTTTTTAAAACAGTTTTAAAAACATTTGGCAGTTTGTGGTGAATCACCAGTCATTTGCGCTGTCTTCAGTTTAGAAGTACCTGCCAACCAAGCACTTACAAACTTGCTGTCTTTCCCATTGTGACAGAAATCGAAGAAAATCTAGATTTGAAATTGAATGCATTAAATGCTATTTGCATAAAACAGTCATGTGAGGATCAGACACATTCACAAAAGTGTGTGCTGAATACTGCAGTGTTTCTAGATTTTGTGCAGTTCCTGTATGTGTGCAATATAATATCACTTAACAGTGTGACAGTTGAAATGGTGTCCCAGTAGTCTTTCATAGGTTTTATGATTATTTGAATTTGATAAGCTTTGAAAGTGTTTAATGGCACAGTACTCCCCCAATATATATATATATATATATATATATATATATATATATATATATATATATATATATATCACTCAATTACAATTTTTGATTGGTTAATTTATGGTCATTAGTTGATTAATCAGAAGCAGCACAGTTAGTTATGCACACTGTTTAACCACTCTGGGGTAATCACTAAACAGCAAAATTATTATCAATGCACAGTTTATTATATTATTCGGTATAAATGTGCCACATTGGATTTTACCACAGTGCTCACCAGCTCTGATTACAATGCATATGAGTAACTTCACAGACACACATTTGGAAGTGATTTAAATCAATGTAGATTCCATTCCAAAGACACATGTTTATACAAGACAACAATTATGATTTTTAAACAACTTTAACCCCTTTTTTAAACAAGCTTAAAATCAGAGTGTTTCTCCTACCACTTCCGAGGAGAAAGAGGGAGCTCTTCAAATAAGAACTTCCCTAAACAGCAACACGCATTTCTTTGTCAACTCAAAATGCATGATTAAATTGTAAACAAAAAATAATCTGTGATCAAATCTTTAGTTGATTAATCGGTCCGATTAATCAGTTAATCAGGTACAGCCCTAATGTATATGCACGCACGCACACACACACGCACACATGCACGCACACTACACGATTGACCTCTTTCAAGCCAAACTGACCCAAACCTTACCAGGCATTTCTATTTGTATGAAATGTGGAGATGGAAAAGGAATCTTTAGGTTATTACTTGTGGGTGGACATCAATTCAACGAGGACCCTTTTTCTATACAACTGCCAGTCTGCTTGCCAGAATATTCAAAAAAGCACACACCATTCAGTTTTTAATGCCATCTTAAAATAGTGTTGAGGCAAACATGTTTTATTAGTTTTTATTTTAGATTTAAAAAAAGAAAAAAAAAAACTGTTTTAATTCATAATTTTTAAACACCCAGTCCTTTGATAAAATAAAACCAATGCCTTGTTTATCTATACCTGGCCCAAAACATCCAGGTTTCAAATTAACTGGTTTCAAAGCACAAGATACAGATCTGGAACCAACATAACTGTAAAAAAAAAAAAAAAAAAAAAAAATCAGAGCTTAAAGAGATGCGGAAATGCAGCCAGACCTTTAATCAGTGTTTCTGGTCAAGGAAACAAGACAAGCATGAATAAAATTAGACACACCTTTCCTGAGTATTAGTCCTTTTCCCTGTTTGTTTTTTTTTGTTATTAACATTCTACCTTTTAGTTATTGTTTTTTTTTTATTATTATTAATCTATTGTTTTATAGTCAACAAGTAAGAAAAATAGTTAACTTACTTTCTGCTCCCGCTCAGCATGTTTGTACATTAATGTGGTGAAATGTAAATCTGCCATCTCTGACTCAGTTTGTCGTGCCTCTATGAGTCGACTGATATATCTGTTTACCCTTGTGCCAGGGGTGTTGTGTATTACATTGGTAGAAAAGGAAGTGCGATTTCTTAGTTTTTCCGAAGTTGTTCTGAGCGCCCTTCTCTGTGAAAGAAAACAGAAAAAGAAAAGTTTCTCACTCTGTAAATAACGAGGAAATGCACACAACAATTTATTCTAAAAGAAGAAAGACACCCATTAACATTACAAACCATATTATTGCAAGGGAGCTTATGAATTCCGAGGTTGTTTATTTTTTACTTTTATAACATTAACTGGAGGTTCCCTTTCAATTCGAATGACAACCATTACCGAAAGGGAAGAGCATCTCTGACCGGCAATCTCTGAGCAAATATACAAAAGCTGCCCTATCAGGGCCCTGCTGTGAGGGGGAAGTCCCGCCCACCTCCTGCTGAAGAGGGACATCCTCACAGTAGCACATCGCCATTTTCTCTTACATTTCTCTGAGACAGGTCATAAATTGCTTCTGCGTTTGCGTTCCAAATTTGGCTGATTTATTTGGTTCTCCAAATAAATGATAAAAAATACACGGTATCACGATATCGAGCGTTAGTAACGCTGCTCTTGCTAAAATTCCCACGTCAGTTTTCTGGCTAAAGCTGGTCAGGTCAGGCATCAGGGAGGTCGCTGGCAGCGATGGTGGCCACTCGTCGGCATTTGTGGCTGACGCAAGCTAAGGTCGTAGAGACCGAGAAGGTGGCGCTACTGGATGCCCCCACTACACGGGGGCAGACTTTCTGGCCGATCATTGATGTGAGCCTTGAGAGGTCCCACAAGGCCACAGAGGTTGCCTCAAAGTTCTTGTGCCTTCCAGCTTATAGTCAGCACCCAAGGTGGCATGCACAGCCTGCTGGGGTAAAAGTGTCTGAACATCGCCCTCCACCCTGGAGTAGACAATCAGGCAGAGGCAGGGCCAGAGGAAGGGGACCACTGCAGGCCAGGGGTAACAGGTTCTCCAGCTCGAGACTGAGGTCAGGGCCTAAGAAAGACCCACCCCCTCCCAAGCTCAAGGAAGACTGCCCCTGAGGGGCCCTGGCTGCCACCAAACCCCCCACAACCGGACTGACCAACGGCAATGACCCATGGCAAGGCTGAACCCAGGACTCCTGGGTGCTATCGACTATGAGATATGGATACTTTCTACAATTCCGCATAGGTCCGCCATTCTTCAAGGGTGTGCTCCTCACCACCGTTGAACCAGCGAGGGCGATACTCCTTCAACAGGAGATTCGCAAGCAGTGAGGCTGGCGTTATCACATTTTTGCCAGCAATTAGCGTAAAAACATGTGCTGGTCCGGACGGACAACACCACAGTGGTAGCCTACATAAATCACCAAGGCGGCCTACTCTCACCTGGCCTTCACCACGCAGCACACAGACTCCTGTCCTGGATGCACAAAAACTTGAGCTCCATCAGGGCAGTTCACCTCCCTGGTGTGGACAACAAGGCAGCAGACCTACTGTCCAGAGGAGCTCCAGACAGCTTGGAGTGGAGCCTGCATCCTCAAGTGGTAAAACAGATTTAGGAGAGGTTTCGACCGGCTTGAGTTGACCTCTTTGCCACAGCCGAGTCCACTCATTACCCCCTATGGTTCTCCATGGAGACAGACAGGGTAGCTCTCTCACCCTAGCTAGCTCACCCCTGGCCACAGGGGCTCTTGTATGCGTTCCCTCCACTACCATTAATACCCCTGACACTAGAGAGGATCAGGGTGGAGAGAGCACAGGTTCTGCTGGTTGCACCCAGATGGCCAAGACTCCCCTGGTTTGCTGTTCTCTCCGACATGTTGTCAGATCAGCCGTGGCAGCTCCCGCCGCACAAGGACCTCCTGAGCCAAGAGGAGGGGCTAATATGGCACCTGAATACAGCCCAGCTCCAACTCTGGGTTGGAGTTGAACAGAGCCATCTATTCAGATGAGGTTTGCCAGATGCAGTAGTAGAAATGCTACAGTCTACTGGGGCGCCGAGCACTAGAGTCCAGTACCCATATAAATGGAAGGTTTTCCAAGACTGGTGCACTGCTGAAGGTCACGATCCAGTGACTTGTCCGATTGAGACTATATTAACCTTCTTACAACACCTGTTTGACGCAGTAAAATCAGCGTCCACTTTGAAGGTATACCTGGCAGCAATATAAGTGTGCCATGACAAAACTGACTCTGTGTCCCCTGGGGCACATTTCCTGGCAGTGCAATTTCTTAAAGGGGCTCGGAGGCTTTGTCCACCCAAGAAAAGTATGGTCCCCAAATGAGATCTACAACTGGTAATGTGGGCCCTTATGTGTCCCCCATTTGAGCCCATGGGGTCAGCAGAACTGCGCCCTGTTTCATTAAAAGCGGCATTTTTAATAGCCATTATGTCTGCCAGACGAGTAAGTGAGCTTCATGCACTGTCCATCGATGACACATGTATGGCTTTCACTGGAAGTGACTCGCAGGCAACATTAAGAACAAATCCATCCTTTTTGCCAAAGGTGGTATCATCATTCCATATTAACCAATCAGTGGTTTTGGAAACTTTCAGATCTCCACCGCACGAGTCAGAGGAGGACCGTAGACAACATACGCTATGCCCAGTTCGGGCTCTGTGCTGTTATTTGGATAGGTTGGCTTCCTGGAGACAGTCCAACCAGCTGTTTGTCTGCTACGGGTCCCGCTCTAGAGGTCAGGCCCTATCGAAGCAATGTCTAGAGCACTGGGTGACAGATGCGATACGCTTGGCGTACGAACAGACAGATTCCCCGTTACCAGGGGACATTACAGCCTATTCTACCAGGGGTCAGGCAACTTCGTGGGCTTTCCTACATGGCACCTCCTTAGATGAGTTATGCAATGCTGTTACATGGACAGGTAGTCAGACATTTGTGCGTTTTTACTGCCTTGATGTGACAAATCGAACGAGACCCTCTCTGGGCTCTAGAGTTTTGCAGGTGGCATGCTCTTAGGCATCATGTTGGCTCTGTTGCTATCGCCGTGGGGCTGTACTGTCGGTAATCTGGAGCCACGATTGCTTTGGTATAGCTTTCCCATTCGGTAATGGTTATCATTTGAATTGAAAGGGCACATTATGGTTATTTCCATAACCCTGGTTCCCTGAAAAGAGAATGACAACCATTACCCTTTGAGGTTCTGCCCCCAGCTGATTTCGAAAGAAAATGGCGATGTGCCTCTGTGAGGATGTCACTCTTCAGCAGGAGTTGGGCGGGACTTCCCCCTCACATCAGGGCCCTGGTAGGGCAGCTTTTTTATATTTGCTCAGTGATTGACGGTCAGAGAGGATTTTCCCATTCAGTAATGGTTGTCATTCTCTTTTCAGGGAACCAGGGTTATGGTAATGACCTAACGTTTTCTCTTTTCATCCAAAATTATGTTAATGACACCTTGGATTAAAATACTTTGTGAAGTTTGCCCAGTGAACATAACACAACATTGTTTTGAGTTAATTTGGAATTAATTATTTCCTAATACAGCACCAGTTTAGCTATTATTATTATTATTATTATTATTATTATTATTATTATTATTATTATTATTATTATTATTATTTAATTATGAGGGCAAACATATTATGGCACACAGCCAGCGCCTTCATTTTCAAATTGTATTTGCCGTGTTTATTGTTTCATTACTTGTTGTGAGAAAATGTTCTGTACCAACTGACTGGCTTGCCAGTCTTGTTGGTGTTAACAAATTATTGTACCTGCCCCACTACTGTCAATAAAGATACATTTCCTGACTTAATTTCTTTCATTGGTACCTTGCCGTCTACTCTTTTCCAAATATCTATTATTCTTAAACTAGAAAATAGTTGAGCTATATCTGTTAAACCATTGATGTAATATTTATCTGGGAGGAACAATAAATAAGCAAATGTGATATTAATGTGTAGATTTGCCACACAAATACTTAAACACCAAATTGGCATAAACAAGTTTGTATTCATTTGATTTAAAATGGCTCTTTCAGGTTAGCACTTACCCTGGACCACTTCATTTATGGTCCTCATTAAAGAAATATGGATCCTTATTCTCTGATTCTGTCTGTAGGTCTGTCTGTTTCAACTACATTGATTTTGCACCAAACACTTTTATCATACACTCCTGGCCTCCTATAGATGCTTCAGATTGCATTTGACTGTAATATGATCAACTCTTGACTTTATATAAATATGTGTAACTTTTCAGGTACTGTGCAATTACTATATGGTTGTGAGCACCCTCTGTATTCACATACAATTTGGTATTCATGAAACCTTTCTGGACAGTTGTCAAAAATAAAAATATAAAATATAAAATATTTTATTTAAATCATAACAGCATACTACAAAAACATTATTTCAATTTCGTATGCGTTAAAGCTTCGTGAATAGGGCCAAGTGTTGCCAAAATATTAATTTTGTTAAGTTGTTGCCTCTTAAACCAGGGTAAATGCTTATACAGTAGGTACAGAAATAGTATCTATTGCATTCATTCCAATTAGAATGTAAGCCACAGATGGAATGTGAGTCTGCTTTAGAACACAAAATAAACCACTTAACCAAAAATCAAATAAATAAATAAAAAGACACACAAAAAAAAACAGAATTAAATACATGTATTAATTTACCTTGTCATCATCGTCACACGTCATAACGTTAGAAAAGGGAATCTCTGCTTTGAACATCTTTCGGCAGTGCATGAGCTGAACAAGTAAGTAGCAAACGGTTTTGAATTTCATCTTTTTGGCAGGTTTTATGTCTGAGAGGATTAATCCCGGGAATATCTGTCAATATAGAATAAAAACAGACGATCAAAGATACAGATAATATTTGTGTGCAGCACTCAGTATAATCCTCCATTTCTAGGAATTTTCACACAGGCAAATAGAATGAGCGTTCATGCATTTGAAACCCATGTAGAAATTCTTGTTCACCGTGCATTGTGGCATTTTGTAGATCCAACAGATGGTTAGTGCTTAAGTTCTTTTTATTGTCAATTAAGAAAAGTATATATATTATATATATATATATATATATAATATATATATATATATATATATATATATATATATATATATATATATATATTATAGATATATATACATACACACACACACACACACACACACACACACATATATATATATATATATATATATATATATATAATTTAGCATATAATATATATGTATGGATATAATATACATTAAGTATATGGATTCTAATCCAGGACGGACAAAGCTTTATAGAATACCTCTCGACATCAAAGGAATACTAGATGCCCCAGAAGGTTGTTGTCTGGGATGTTAGGGATCATCTTTGTTGACATTAACATATTTAACTCATCTAAGGAATGCCCAATGTGGTTTAAAATCCAGTGAAACACCATGGCTATAGCACAATTGGATAGATTATCTAATCACAGTGCTGCCAAAGAGGTCCTCTATGCTCCCAAAAAAGTTTTTTACCATGAACCCTTTCACCACCCCTGTTAGCCTCCAAAGTGTCTGCTGTCTTTGCTCTACCTTCAAAATTGCTATTTGTATGTTCCCTTTGTGAATTGATCCATTGTCAATTAATTTGGTGATTTTAACATAAATTGTTGTTTTATTCGGCCATGTGTTACCTCTTGTGGAAAATCATCTATTTCAGAGAATCAGGTATTTGTAATCAACATATTTAAAATGAAACAATCAAATGCCAGAATAACATGACATGTATCAATATATATATATATATATATATCTATATATATAATATATTATATATATATATATATATATATATATATATATATATATATATATATATATAAGATATATAGGGCAAATTGTAGGACATGTTATTGAGTAAACTAGACAAGAAACCATTAGACTGCATAAGATATGTGGGTGACATATTTGGAATATGGACACATGGAGAAGAATCTCTTGTTCAGTTTCATAAATTGGCAGATGATATCCACTATAACATTTCAGTGGATTTAAGGTGGACAAAATCTGAAATTGAATTCTTAAACACCTTGTTTAAACTTGACCAAGGATCTATTAAAACAGAGCTTTACTCGAAACCTACCTACTCAAAACCTACCTAAGTGAAATCGCAAATAAAGAAAATATTCAGTTTTTATAAAAATATGTCATGTAAGGATATGGTATATTTTGCACAAAATGTAATAAAGTAATAAAGTAAAATATGTAGGCAAGACAGGTATATCATTATATAAAAGAATACAGAACCACTTATCAAATTTAAGAAATAAAAAAAAGAAAATTAACCAATAGTTCATCACTTTACAAGGAACAAACAAACCATGGATGACCTAAAGTTTGTGGTTTTAGAAAAAAATAAATTAGATAATGTACAATATAGAAGAATAAAAAATAAATGAATAAATAGACTAGATACCATGATGCCTGAAGGTTTAAATAGAAAGGAACAGTAGAGCATTACATCATTAGCTACATAGTGAATGTTCCCATGATATATACCACACCAGAAGTGGTATATATCATTGAAAACGCACAGCCCCAAGTGGTTTATACCGCTTATAACACTACTACCTGTCATTTGTGGTAAGAAAAATAATTAAAACTCAATTAAATTAAGACAAAACCAGAAACTTTTACTGTGTATACATTCACAGTGTAATATAGTCTAAATTTTATTTAATTTAATTAATTGTTCTCTTATTAAAAATAAATTGCACATGTTCATTTATTGTAAATTTCTGCATTGAAAGTGCCATCTCACTAGAAATTAGAGAGCTGAGCACAAACTGTGATGATGGACGGAGTTTCAAATGACACTGAGGAAGTAAGGAGAGCAGCAGCCATGGAGACTGAAGCCGGATCTTGAAGTGAGTTTGTTAACTCGTTATTTGCAAGGCACACATATTCTAGTACATTTTCATCCTTTGGATCGCAAAATATGTTTTTGTTAGTTGTCACTTTGTTGAGTAAAATAGCTTTATGAATTCTGAATCTTTAGAAGTTGTAGTCTAGCTAGTCTGATTAGCTGGTAAGAGACTTCACTGGAAACACAATTATGTCTTGTATTAGTTGGGGACATGTTCTGTTTCTAAAAGATCACATAAAAATGTTATTAAGTCACAGGAACAACAAACATCCTTCTTAAATTTGAGTCATTTTGAATTCCTTTAAATAAATAAAAAAAGCTTAATTAAAAAGCTTTGAGTATCCATATCAGTAGTATACTATGCTTAACAAAGCTTTATTAAGTCTTTCAAACCAAATGTTCTTTAATAAATGTCTAGGGACCTCAGCATTCGAGTTTAAATAGGTATCATTTTCAAAAGAAATAAGTAGTATAGGGGTCTCTTTATTAAAGCCTCTAGGTCTTACCTTACGTCGATGAGATGGAACAATAAAAAATGTTTCAATGTTATGCTTCTGTAGAAAACTATTTCTCTCATGGCCATATCCAGGTTCTACTTCATAGTCTCCATTGAGGCACTCCAGGGTGGTCTTTGTAATGTGAACCTTCCTGAAACGAGGGACAAAAATCTTCTTTACCAATGCAACAGTTAATAAATTAATATTATAGTGTTTGGTACTTGAAATGTATTTCAAGTACCAAACCAGCTACCCAAATGCAAATTAAGAGTCATTTAGGAGTAATCTGATTACAAATCAGCATTAGAAGATGAAAATGCAGAAGGCTGACAAAAAAAAAAAAACTGAATATGTATTCCTGTGTAGAGTAGACGTAACACTGTAAATCCTTACCCAGGTAAACCACCAGCTTCCATTACATTTGCTAGGGTCACATCATTGGACCAGACATCATACTGCCATTTGCGGAGGCCAAGTACCCCACAAAGCACCCTCCCTGTGTGAAGTCCAACTCTCATGTTCAGGTCCACCTCAGTGGCTTCAGCTACAGACCTGTAATATAGCAAATCAGCACAGCACTCAAGATTACATGCTAGGACACTTATTTGCAATGGGGGTACTCTGCAGTCCGTTGTACTCTGCAAAGAAAATGGCACTGAATAATTGACATCTACAAGCAAGATAAATGTTCTTTCTTCTTTATACACAAAACAACCTGTAAAAAGAGCAGGACAATGAATAACCATAAGATATTTATTTTATCAAAAGCAAGCATCATGTTTGTTGACTACATAGTTCAATATATGGAAAAGACAATTTGATGTATTGTAAAGGAAAATTCCTAAAACTTTGACATGAAACTATACAGTTTATAAAAGGTTTAATTACTTTTGTGTTGGTCCTTTACTGGCAGTTAATGATCAGGCTTCGGACCCAACTAGCGCTGCCGGTCATTACCTTCCAGTAATGATCTCTGTGAATGTGTATCTGGAAAGAACCAGCTGCATTACAGACCTAACATTCTTTCCACACTTTACTCATCAAAGGCTGGGCTCTATATAGTTTATAGTTTATTGACTTCAACCAGATTGTTAAAAGACCCTTGAGGTGTATTTTTCATTTATGAGGGTGTCCTTGGAGACAGCAACTGCACAGGAAATAAAATTCACAGCCAGACAGAAACTATAGGAACTCATCATTAATGAGTAAAATTGCAATTACTGAAATCATGTGATATTTATAGGCACACTGGACCATAAATATATATATATATATATATATCTAATTATATATTATATTTATATTATATTATTATATATTATATAGATTATATATATATATTGAAAGGCAGTTTTATCCCATCCAGATCTATAGTGGGGGCCCCCACCTTCATCCCCCAAAAGCTTTTCATAATCATACAGTAGCCCCTCACTAAACCAGACATGTTTGATAGACATAAGGCGGTGTCGTGTTTAAAAATAATACAATAAAATCACACACATATATTTATAGTGCTCAGTGCATTTTAAATGTAAATCATTATGCTGAAGTAACATTAATGCATTTTGGGTAGGCTAAATATTACATTATGTAAAAATATAAATCTGTACAGTAGGCCTATACAGTATATAGTACAGTATTAAAATCAAATGAATACCCAGCACACTTTCTTTTTACTTTAGCTTACCAGAAACACAAAATAAATCATGCTGCTGCATTGTACACACTGATGTACAATGCAAATAAAATATAATTTTAAAGGGTTAGTGGAACATGTGTGCAGTATATTGCTCCCAGCAGGTCGAGCAAACCAGAAATTTGTTTTCAAGGCTTGTAAGTACACCCTGACTTTGGTAAAAATTAGGTACTTAGTTTTTCACCTAAAAAATGCATTGAGCACAACTGGCAACGCAACAACTGCGACTGTTTAAATACACGCTTTCAAAAGTTTTTAACAATTTGTTGCAATTTTAAGTGTTGCATTTGCCAGCAGCTTTAGTACATCTCATAATAATATTAGAGAATGCTCATTTGCAATATATATGCAGGAATAATAACATTAATCTAAGGTTGAACCGCAAAGAAAAGCTGCTGTCGCAAAGCATTCCCGAAAAAGAAGCTAACAGCATTGTACTTGTTTAGTACATTTCACCCTAGACTTCTGACTTGTTTGCAACTATTGCGACAGACACAACACTTTAGTACATCTACCCCTGAGTGATTTACCGACCTGATATTTAAAGAGGAAGAAAAACTGCCAATGCCCAGTTCCTTAGGGAATATTACTTTTTAAATTAATTTCTTAGCAGAAGATATATGGGAGTCTTGTTACATTAAGCAGCATTGATTGTTGCTGAGGAAAACCAGCTTTACTCAATATTTCACTGTGACTCTGTATACAAATTATAAAATAACTCATATCTATATTTTTATTAGGATACGTTGTATAATATTAATCCCCAGTATATATTACAAGGTCGTGTGCCAATTAGATTGTAATATAATAAGGGCAATAGGTGCATTTTAATTTGAAGAAACATCTTCCATCTCCACCACACATCAGTCCCCCCCCCTGGGGAAATAAGGATGGCTTGCTTGAGCACTCAAGAGGTGTAAAAGTTAAGGCCATGTTTCTCATGTTGTAGTGATGGTGTCATTTTGAATTGATGTACTCATATATTTTAAGTATAACCCTGACACATCCAGGTCAAATTGTAAATAATTAACTCCTTCAAGTTCTTAATACCCTAGATTAGAGCCTTTCTCATATACATCCTTTATCCAATACCATATACCTCAGAGGTGATTCTTTTTAGCTTGTGGATGTAAATGTTTGCCTTTCTTTTCAAACTTGATAGATACAGGGTACTTAGATTTTACAGTGTTCATTCCTGGCAATCGAACGCCTTTCTTTCAGGAAAATACTCAGATTCTCTATTCACTTTGAAGTGGGGTTCTTACATCGCCAGCTTTGCATATAGACAGTACAAAAGTGATGAATAATAGTCTTTAAACTCCAAAGCAGCCGAGTTACCTTATCTACTTATAGCACACAGCTGAAAGCTCAATTTTTGCAGGGTAAGCGGGGAAACATTTCACCAAATAAACAATGTAGAAAAAAAACTCCATAGACCTTAACGCTATGGCACCTTATAAAATTGACTGCATCATGTACATCCAGGTACATTGTGAAAAAGTGCCAGCCAAGAAAATGTAAAGAAGCTAGTCTTGACAACTTGAACTGGACCCTCGGACAACAGCCATGACATTTGTATGAAATGATGTTAGACAAACTGTCAGTTTCGTCCTGATCAACCTCCCAAGAGAACAAGAATGTAATCTTCTTATTTTAATAAATTGGATTTCTCATTGCCTAACCATCTCTGTTAATCTAATGAAATAACCCAATATAGTTTGAATCTGATTCAGTTGTGTTATGCATCAGCATATGCATTTTTAACTTATATGTATCCTACACTGCTGCATAGTGGTATTGTTTTATTGCATAACAGACAAATTAAGAAGAAAAACACAAATTACATAGCAGACAAAAGTATTTGGGCAGTTAAAAAAAAGAGCAAAAAAACAAGGATAGTGACTGAGATGGCCAATCCATAATTGTAATCTTAGGGTCATTCTCATGCTGGAATATAATCTTTTGTCCAATAAGTCTTCTAGCAATTGGTAAAAAATGAGAGTGCAAAATGACCTCTTGATCTTTTGCAGCATTCATTGATCCTTCTTAAAGAAAAACAAGACCATACCATTACACAACCACCAACAAGTTTAAATTCTCATCCTCTCTTCCTCCAAACACACTGTTTGCTTCTTAGTGAAAAAAATATATATTTTGGATTTGTCTGACCATAAAATTTGGTTGAAAATTAGGCTTCATCAAGTATTCAATGGGAAATTCCAATCGCTTTCTTTTGTGTATTGTTTTTAGCAAAGGTTTGCATCTTGGTTTTTGCCCATGGACATTCATCTTGTTAAGGTATCGTTGAATTGTTTGCTCATGAATTTCTTGACTATCTTCTCTAAATTCTTGTGTCAATTCTTGCAGTCATCTGATGATTTTGCCAGGCTGCTCAAACGATTCTTCTTCCAGATTTTGCAGAAATCTTTCTTGGTCTTCCACACGTGGAGTTAGTTGCAGCAGTAATTTATTGATTGCAATTGTGATTTAATGAACTGTGATGTGTGCTCAGGGCCCCAATGAAAATTTAATTTGGCCGGAGGCCTCATCCGTGGGTGCTCGATGGCTACCTGCTCGTGGCCAGCTGGAAAAAAATGAACAGTTACATGCAAGTCAGTGATACAGACAGGAAGTGGCTATGGGCCACCTCCCCCCAAAAAACAAGGCTGCCAAACCATGATGGAAAAATAATAATAATTAATGCACTCCACAGTGGAGCATTACCATCTACCCCCAAAAATATTGAAAAGTTAATGAAAATAAGCAGGTGAGACACAGCCCAACCCTAGAGCATGACTGCACCGGGGGAGAGACCCCAGCCTCTCCAATCCGACCACTCGCCCCATACTCAGATATTTTTTTTTATTTTTTAGCGGGAAACCTCAGGGAATCAGTGGCTGAGGGCAGCCCTTCCGCCAGGCTCTAAGCGGTCACTCCCGTTTCAGCTTCCGAGCGCGTGACTGAGAGGCCGAAACAAAAAAAGCGACATGAGAGAATAACACACAGAGCCTTTATGTGCTTGCTGATGACGCGTTTGTTAGGAGTGGATTCTCCTAGCACAAAAGCAACCAAGTTTATAATTCCTGTTCTCCTGTGTTTGTCAATAGTAGCCCACACAGAGTGCTTTTTGGAAAACAAAGTATTTTTGCTATTTTTCTCTCAGCGTCTCATTTTTCGTTTAGTTATATCACTGTCATTTTGAGATTGTTGCTGTACTCTTTAGTTTTAACTATTTTTGTTGCTTTTTTAATCATAAATTTCCAATTTATTTTTCAGCACTTGATGAGTATGTATTTATTTATTCTATAATTATCATCAGCTGTTGGTTTTCAATCATGATAACTGTCAATAATTAACAACGAATGGTTTTCATACAAAATATGTTAATTGCCCAAATACTTTTGTCTAAGTATGAAATTAGCTTTTGCATGTGTTATTTTTTGTTTTATGCATGTTATGTAATAATTGTTTTATTATAAAGCAGAATCTCTAATTTATATCTTTCATTCGAACAATTAGAATTGTAATTCTATGTGTTTTTTTTCTCTTTTTTAACTAGCCAAATACTTTTGTCTGTGACTGTGTATGTGTGTGTGTGTGTATATATATATATATATATATATATATATATATATATATATATATATATATATATATATATATATATATGTACACACACACACACACACACACACACACACACACAGACACACACAGACACACTGTAAAAACCTTTATATAAGTCTATTTTTGGCCATTTTTAGGGGGTCCTAAAAAGGGGGGAGTGACTTATACACCGGTGCGACCTATAGGCTTTTTCCTGAAATTATTGCCTCCAAACACACACACACACTGTGTACAAAACATTAGGAACACCTTCCTAATATTGAGTTGCACCCCCTTTTACCCTCAGAACAGCCTCAATTCATCGGGGCATGGACTCTACAAGGTGTTGAAAGCATTCCACAGGGATGCTGGCCCATATTGACTCCAATGCTTCCCACAGTTGTGTCAAGTTGGCTGGTAATGGATCTCTATTCCGAATAGCTTGTTCCATCTCATCCCACAGATGCCCAACTGGATTGAGATCTGGTGACTGGGCAGGCCACTGTAGTAAGCTGAATTCACTGTCATGTTCGTGGAACCATTCCTGGACAATCCTAGCCTTGTGGCAAGGGGCATTATCCTGCTGAAAAAATCCATTAGCAGATGGATACACTGCTGCAATGAAGGGATGCGCCAGATATCCTGTGGCATTCAAATGTTGCTCCACTTTTATCAAGGGGCCCAATGTGTGCCATGAAAACACACCCCACAACATCACCACTAGCCTGCAATGTTGACACGCAGCATGACGGATGCATGTACTCGTGGTTTTCTCCATACCCTAGTCCTCCTATCAGCTTGAAACAGCAGGAACCGAGATTCATCATCCAATCCTCCAGTGTCCAGTGTTTTCATTCCTTAGCCACTGCAGTTTCTTGTGTTTTGCTGAAAGAAGTGGAACTCTGTTAGGTCGTCGGCTGCCATACCCCATTCGTGTCAAGGTACGACGAGTTGTACTGGACTGTCAGTTGACTAACTGTAGCCCGTCTGTTGCGCTGCACAATTCGTGTCAGCTTCCTTTGGCCTCTTTCATCAATGAACCATTTTCGACCACTGGCCTGCTGTTAGATGAATGTCCTTTGGGTGATGGACCATCCTGTTGAGCGTTAAAAACCCAGCTGCGTTGCAGTTCTTGACATATTCAAACCAACGCGCCTGGCACCTACTACCATACCTCGTTCAAAGGCACTTAAATCTTTTGCCTGGCCCATTTACCCTCTGAATGGCACACATACACAATCTATGTTTCAATTGTGTAAAGTCTTAAAAATCATTCTTTAACCTGTCTCCCCTTCATCTACACTGATTGAAGTGGATTTAATAGGTTACATCAATAAGGAATCATAGCTTTCACCTGGATTCACCTCGTCAGTCTCTTTCATGGAGTCTACATACACAGTAGACTCCACTAATCACCATGTATATAACAGCCGGCAAAAACGTTATTGTAAGTTATTTTTATATATGTTATTACAAATAACTTCTTACAAGTCACCCAAAATACTGTACAAGTTCAGAAAAATAAACCAATGTGAAACATGTTATACACTATTCTCAGGCAACGCACAAGATTAAATGTAAAATAATGTACAGTTTATAACAGCCCGCATTTATTGTAATACAGTACAGTAAAACATAAATGTTAAACATGTACATAACAATACCTTAGTATAGATCTTGTGACTACAACGTAAAATATTTGATGGAAGTCTGCACAGTATTCGGCCGACTGCTGACAAACTGTAAAAAACTGTCACAAGACTGACAAACATTTGCCTCCATGTGTGCTCGTAGTATTCTGAAACTCGAGTTTTACAGCTTCGCTTTGCCATTTTCTTTCGTGCCAGCTTTTCCCACTTTCATACCGTTGCTGCGCTCTACGTCACTACTATTTCTGAAACACTCTGACTTGGTTTGCATTATGCAATTATCCAAATTAAAATGCAATGTACAGTGGACTTTGAGACCGTGCAGCTTCATGCAATTAAGCGAATTATGCATTTTGCCAATATGCATTTAACCGTATCATACAATCATAGAAAATGATGCACTAAAAAAACGGGACCAGCTGCATGCTATGCAATGAAACAATTTGTGCAACTATCCAATATGCAAATAAGTGGAGTTGACTGTATGTGTGTGTGCGTGTCTCTCTCTCTCTCTCTCTCTCTCTCTCTCTCTCTCTCTCTCTCTCTCTCTCTCTCTCTCTCTCTCTCTCTCTCTATATATATATATATATATATATATATATATATATATATATATATATATATATATATATTACAGATTAAATAGGTAAAATGAAGACGGAACAGAATGCATTGTACAGATGACATTTACATTTAATAAAAACAATATTGTTTTGATTCTTGCACCCTTGTGAGTATAGATGTTATCTATACTCAACAATGTCACACGACTCTCGTAATGTATAATAATGCTAGAGATCTTGCTAAGAAGACACAACAACTAATTAAATTAGTATATTGTGGCTCTCCTTCATTAACATATTTTCTCTTAGTACAAACAACAAAATATTTACTTTTCTAAGTATCAAAACAACTATGCAAATTGCGGTAAGTTTGCACTGCGACTGGCCCATCTTAGTACATCTACCCCTAAATGTTAGAAATAGTAGCGTGTGTTTTTTAGAGTGAAGGGAAGGCAAACATATTGCTTTTGCCAAACGTCTAAAAAGAAATCTGTATTACTTTCTTCATGGATGATGGAAGTGGGGTTGTTAAGTTTTAAAATCAGTACACTACTTTAAAACGAAAAGGAAAAAGCAAAGATAAAACATGGAAATCGGATAGCCTCGTTGTAGGATGAGTACAAAACGGGGTTGACGAACGTAGTAACTGTTTAACGAGAAGATATCGGTAATGTATAGCCATTAGACCCTTTTTAACCCTTTTTTAATGTTTAGAAATTAGACCCTTTTTAACCCTTTTTTAATGTTTAGATTTAGAAATCTTTTGTCGACAAATACAAAGAAGACAAATGTTTACTGATTATTTGAGTTAATTTCGAGTTATAGCAAATTTGTTAAACGGGCCCTTTACTGTACGATATCTTTTTTGACAAAACATGTTCATAAATATAGAAGGGCATTTTTCAACAAGGTCTCCCAAACCAAGAATGTTGTTGCCATGGAAACAGAAAGGTACCGTACCATTATCAAAATGGGGATGGAGTAATGTGAAGCAATAACTACAAGGAGCATTGAGTGCACGAGTAAACAACAGACTAAATGGATAAATACCAGTGAGGTAAAGTGATATATGTTTTTATACAGTTGTACCTAAGTATATTAGATGTTTCCTGTAGTCACCTACAACTGTTATGTGAAATATATTTGTAACATTATTTTTCTAGGGACCGGGATTTTTATAAATAAAAAGCTATGTACTATATTTGTTTTGAGACTGATTTCGCTGATCCTGTCATTTGGGTCGACACCACTGGTCCTTAGTGATGTTTGGTTATTGAAACTGTAATGTGTATAACTGCAGGATAACATCATAGAATATCATATAATGTACTTGTCATATAATATGTAATGTAGAGACAGCAGCTGACTACAATGAAGCACCCTTGTTTAGTGTTCTGTGCAGTATAGGATTAACTCGAATAAATCAGTTGTACTTGTTATCCAGTAATCAACTGACAGAAAAGTCTATAAGATTCTACACATGGCTTGACTTGAACAATTGCAGTAACCAGTCGTGTAGTGCTATATTTAGAAGTACGGTATTTGAAAGGGTTAACAAGTGTACCAATTGATTACGAATTCAGACAATTAGGTATTGAGGAATTATTTTAAAGAAACTAGACGTACAGCTATTTATATTAAAGATAAATAAATAAACAAATACTGTACATATGTTCACAACCAGTTTCATACATTAATACACACATGATTAAAATGCCTTCACTATTATTATTAATACTATATGTAACACTCCCCCACTCCCCCTTCTCGTATATTGAATGGTTTGGTGCACAATCGACTCGTCTCACTGGTCTATTGCAGTCGCTTAAGTGCTAATGAGAGGTTTTGAAACAGAAGTGTACATGTTTGCAAAAAAAGATATGTAAGGCCACAGGTACCGTTTGTTTGTTTGTTGCGATTGAGTTTTATCTTTCAAAATAAATGTTTAGCTTATTTTATATCATTATTTCTTATATATGGGTCTAAAAATAAGAACGGTTCCAATTATTACATCTAATTGTAAAACGCTGACACCTCAGCACAGCGCTGATACAGGTTCCCTTCACCTCTTTTTTCATTATCTATCAGCGTTTTTTACGGTTGTTGTATTCTTTGCTTATTTGTATGGGTTATACACATGTATATCTCCATATATTAATAGGAGCAAATCAGACACAATGAAAAATTAAAATAGAAGGCAAAAAGACACCTTTATCTCTCAGGCCTGAAGACTGATTACAGTTCCTTGGGTAAAATAAGACTATATCTGTGATTTACTATTTATTTAGGTCTCAGGGGATTTTCTCCAGGTCACAAAATAGTTACCTTCATGAGATTGCTATTACTACAGTTGACATTTGCATTGCTTTTTTAATACTGTTTTATAAAAAGTATTTACATTATGCAGTGACTGGTTTAAACAAGATTTTCTATTTCATTCTTATCCTGGTTGACTCTATAGCATTCAGTAGTGTTGTGCACTGGTAGGAAAACACTTAGCAATATAATGCTGTGATATTGAGAATCCAGAGAGCGCCCTTCTACTGAATGTGTGTTGATTTCTGGGGGGGGGGGGGGGGGGGGGGGGGGGGGGGGGGGGGGGGTGGGGGGGGGGGGGGGGGAGGGGGGGGGGGGGGGGGGGGGGGGGGGGGGGGGGGGGGGGGGGGTCAGTAATTTGTACTTGCTCCAGTCCTATTAGACATTGCTATTAGGCAGTATTATTTGATGCTTGGTATAGAGCTCAAGAAAAGCATTATCCTCTAGTAAAAGCCAAGGAGCACAAAACAGGAAGATGAACAAGTTTAAAAATGTCATGCAGACACTGGACATTCCCTTAGAAAAGCATATACAATACATTGTATGACTTTAAAGCCCAGCATTCACAAGGAAATAGGTTTCAAAGTTGAACCATCAGACAGCTTACTTAAACCTCTTTTAGAAAACACAACTTTTCCTCTTGTAAATGGGTTTGGTTAATAAAATGAAGAAACCTGCCGTTAAAGTGTAAGAAAATATATCAAAAGCAGAACATTTTTGAAGGGCCAGGTGTTGCCTTGTTTGAGTGGATTGTCATTTAGAAATGGTCACGCAACACTTCAAAACTCTTGCTGCATTGAATCAATGTCATCTTGGCTGAGCATTGTGGCCCTGCTCCCTAATGTTATAACCTTGTAAATGTATGTGACTTCAGTGGTAGTGGTCTCGAGTCTTACGTCCCTGAGGATGTCCTCAGCATAAAAGCCATCGCTAGAACAGACACTAATCATGGAAATGAAGCAGGTATCATTGTGCCTGTCAGACCCTGTACAGCATTCTTTGCATAGATACTTCAATCTACAGTGCCATAAATAGCTACACCACCCTCCAAGTTCCTTGAAATGTAACTTTTCCTTAGAAGAGTATCTGGTACAAAATCAATACACGGTGCATTCACACATACAGTTTAGAAATGGTAGGTACAACAACCACTTTGGGTCAAACAAAACACCAGCTTGTCTCTACAGTCCCTGAAGATGGTATAGGATCTGATGTCAGAAGATAATACATTTCAGAAAAAAAGGGGACTTAAAAGATGATTACTGCTGTATTCATTTTAACATCATACCAATTTTAAATTAGAAAGGTTAAGGTAAAAAAAATAATTGGGATTTTTACTTTGAAGTCAGTCTCAGCCACTTATAGTAAGTGTCTAATTGACCAATGATAACTAACTAAAATCAGACATACACAATGTGATGTGTAAATGAATGGTGTAAGTAAGGGTACAATGTATTGTATGGCATCTAATTAAACAAAATATACTATGGAAGCTTTAACATCTGCAAGACTACATGTTCCCTAACACCATGCTGTGGCCAGTGGTTCTCTTCTGCTGTCTTTTACAAGACTGTTTCATTTCATCTGGTTAATGTAGTAGTACAGAAGTGGTTTTAAAACTAGAGTTAACAACAAACTAATGTTGTCTTCGGAAAACTGGCTTCATCAGCTTTTTCAAATATTAATATACTGTATATCTGCTAACCTGCTAGAGAAATGCTTACACTGACTTTTACCTTGATTACCCACACTTTCCCCTTACCAACTGTAATCGGCATAACTATTTTAAGGGGCACTACAATTAGTTTTATGATTACAATGTTTCAAAGATCATGCCACATTCAGCCCATTAAAGTAGCTGAAAATTCCACTTCTGCGGTTGTGGTGTAATTAATGAAGAAGACCTAATGCTTTGAGAGCGGTTTGCCTTATTGTTTTTCACTTTGGTTTCTACTGTGCAACATCAATATAATCCTGCAGTGGTTTTGGTGATTTATGAATGGCAAGAACCCAACCCTCAATCCAGAGCACGTTTGGGATTTATTCAATAGCTAGCACTGAGCCGGTGGGAAAACAAGCCATGTTAATTTGGTCTTTTGCTAAATGTTTATTTTGCATTAATCATCAACGTCTCATCATGAACCCTGTAGTATTTTGATCAAGCAAGCTGATACATTTGCCTTTTTAATTGCAACTTTTGTTTATATTAAAACAAGGAAGCACATCTGCTTTAAGAATATCTCAGCATATCAAAATTGTTTGAGTTTGTGCAATTGTACAAGATTATTTTTTTATAAAACCCACTGTATTTTTTCTTGCACTGTTTCAACCCTGAGGCTAAATGTTTACCTTGTGATCAATATGACCCATAGATATACTCATGGTAATTCCACTTTTTAACATAATTATTTCATAACATAAGAATAATTTGGATGAAAGTACACCAGTTTAATAGTCTCAGATAAATGTCATTGATTAGTGCTTTATTTGAAAAGACTATTACAACCCACAATGGTTATGTTTACAATAGTTATGTTTATGGTTATGTTTTTGGCACCAAGAATGGAATATTCTTTTTTTCTAGAACTTTGACATCATTATAGCTTCTTCATGCTATTCTTTTCTAGATTTTGGAAATATGTGTTCCAAGTGTGGAATGCCTGGAGGCGATAGGCCAGTGTCAGTTTGGTATGATTAACATCACTACATGGGTCAAAATGCATCAAAATGTTACTGTAATCCAGTTGCTGGTCTCTTGTTAATGTTTATTGCACAACTTCAAATTAAATAGCGCAGAGCCAATTAAAAAGACAACCAAGCAGAATTCTTTGTGTAGTTTAATCAATAGAACCTTAGCTTACCATCCTTAAGCTCATAGAATTGAATCCTGCTGTTAGAAAGTATTTTAATACAATGGTACTTCTCTTACTATAATTATAGTAGTTATAATCTCTCTAAAAATTGAAGTGATTTGGAGTTAAGAGTCGTATATATTTTACCAGTCATTTGACCAAGGGTATATTCATATTGCAGTGAAGCTATTGATACTAATGTTAGTATGTAGTTAAAAAAATAAATATCTATGCAATTAGTTGAAGGAGAAACACTTAACAAATAACTGCATTTAACCATCCTGAAATAAAATGAACCAGTGTCATCTGTTGTAAACCCTCATGGCCACGATCAGTTAAGTAAAATTGGAACGTTTCTGGGGTGTGACTTAGGGTATTTCAGAGGATGTGACGATGCAATCTGTTCCTTTGTTATGGTTATGAAAGGACCTGTTAAGGAGTGACGCAAAAAAGAACTGAGAGTGTTTCATGTTGTTTTGTTTTGTCGTATTAAGTAATATTTTTTTGTCATTATTAGATGGCTTAATTATCCGGGAGGTGCCGCTACAAAGCCAGTATTAAACCCAGACTGCACTGCACCATTGTTCACTATAAATATATATTGCACCACCTGCACAAACAGCATTCACTACTGGATTAAGTGATTGTGTCTGTATTTGTGTGTGTCTTATTTAGAGTCTTATTATTTTGGGACTGAGCTCCGTGGTTTAACTTAGTAACACACATTGGTGTGTAGAGCCAGTTCTTATTATTTATCAGCCACTAAAGAGCTGTTTAACCATGAACTGTGTTGTTTCAAACCATTCTTGAGCACTTTATCACCTCTACACCTGCGCACTGCAAACCACTTTGCCACACATGGTGTCAGAACATGGATATGGACATCACTGCCTGCACTATCCGCGCTGCTGCAAGCGCTGGCGGATAGATGCAAAGGCAGCTGCAAGGGATTAGGGCAATGAACTACATGGATGACTGGTTGATCTGTTCCCAGTCACAGGAAGGAGCAGTGGCCTACACAGCGATTGTGACGAAGCATCTGTTGAAGCTGGGACTCACCCTCAACGATGCCAATTAATACCAGTGCAAAGTACGGTCTACTTGGGTCTCCGGCTGGATTTCCATACAACAAAAGCCTACCTGTCGGACGACAGAGTAGCTGCCATTTGCAACTGTCTGACCTTGTTTCAACAAGGGTTCACAGTACAATTGGCATTGCGTCAAAAACTATTGGGTCTGATTGCCGCAGCTTCATCAGCCATCCAGCTGGGGTTAATGCACATGCACCCGATCCAAGTGTGGCTCAGTGCCTTTCAGCTACACCCCAAACGCAACAGACACCGTCGGCCAACCGTGTCTTGCCTATGCTGGGAAGCCCTACGCTGATGGAGGCAAGTCTCTCATCTGAATGAAGGCTTAAGGATGGAGTGATACACAACCATCAAGTGGTGATGACAGATGCATCCAACCTGGGCTGGGTTGCGCTCTGGGCAGGCAGAGGAATCAACGGGTCCTGGACAGGTCGCTGGATATCCCTGCACATCCCTAAATATGCTAGAGCTCCGAGCAGTGCACTAGCCAATGAATGGCCCAAAGCGCTTTTGTACACTTTTCCACCACTACCTCTGCTCTCTGTCTTCCTCAAGAAAGTCAAGAGAGAAAAAGTGACATTTCTACTGATGGCCCCCAGATGGCCCAGGAGAATCTGGTTTTCAAACCTTTGCCTGCTGCTGCAGGGCCAGCCCTGGGAGTTCCTGCTTAGTCAAGTCAACTAAAATGTCTGGTAGATAGTCACATTTTAGTCACTCACTTTTATTTAGTTTTAGTTGACTAAAAATTGACTAAAACCTCTGTTTTGTCGACTAAAACTGCAATAGTTTTAATCACATTTTAGTCAAGCAATTTAATTTAGTCATATTGATTAAAACCTGCACACATTTTAATTCAGTTTTAGTCTTTGGAATATTAAGGAAATTAAGTTTAGTCTTTTTTTTTTTTTACTTTAAAATTAGTGTTAATTTGATAGCATTTAAACCTTTGACCTATAATGCCTTCATATGTTTGTCTAAGAAAGAAATCATTCAACAAAAATTTTCAAAAATGGAATTTGAAAGATTTTTCACTCTTCAATGGTCAGACTTTTTCTCAGACTCTGAATTGTGTCAATGTCCAGTCCAAAAAAGTCACTCAAAGTGAAGAATGCATGGAAATGTGATGGAATATATACTGGAAAACACAAAATATTTTTGCAATACATGTGTGAACTAATTAACTTCTCTTCAAAGTTAACCATCATATCAGTAGTACCTAACAAGACGTTTTCTGTTTCATTGTAACATTAATATGCCTATCCCTGTTATTTGAAATTGGTCACTAGATACAAATTATTTGCTCTGGTCTTTCTAAAACATGATGTACATTAAATCATGTTGTTATCTATGCATGTATACCCTTGAAGAGCAGAGAGGGATGTCTTTTTTACTTGTTCATTTTCAAGAATGAAAATCTTTCCAGTTGAACCTTGGCTCTCTTTTGCCTCGTCAGGTCACCGGTAACACTGAACACATGTTCAGCAAAGGCTTGTAATGTTGACATGGCAAACATCCAGCACAAAGAGCTTCAGCACTGGAGAAACTGCACTGCTTTGTGCAGAACAAAATGCAAATAAGTTCTCATCACCATAAGGCTGTGATAGGACTTGTTTGTACTTCTGAAATTCTTGTCAAACACACGGCCCATTCCTTCATGGTGATTGTCTCTGTATTGCTTTTGAGAAGAAATTAAATCTGCCTTTCTTCGGTGATGGACAACATGGAGGCGTCTCTTTGGTTTCATCATCCTGAGGAGTACTTTAAGCAGTTTTAGTGATATAGTCCCCTGCTTGCTTCATCTCAGTGTCTTCATTTTTGACAAGTATGTCTGCTGCAATGGACGGGTCAAGGAGGCAAGCCGTGGCAGAGAGGGGACAAAAATTCTCTGCAGTTGCATCTAAAATATATATATATATATATATATATATATATATATATATATATATATATATATATATATATAATAGAATATATATATGTACTCCAGGGTCCCCTCTCTGCCACGGCTTGCCATGTGGTGTGTGTGTGTGTGTATATATATATACACACACACACACATATACATACATACATATATATATATATATATATATATATATATATATATATATATATATATATATATATATATATATACACACACACACACACACAGGAGTAAAAAAATGCTGTAAAGTAAGAATGCTTTCAAAAATAGACATGTTAATAGATTATATTTATCAATTAACTAAATGCAAAGTGAGTGAACAGAAGAAAAATCTACATCAAATCCATATTTGGTGTGACCACCCTTTGCCTTCAAAACAGCATCAATTCTTCTAGGTACACTTGCACAAAGTCAGGGATTTTGTAGGCATATAGTCAGGTGTATGATTAAACAATTATACCAAACAGGTGCTAATGATCATCAATTCAATATGTAGGTTGAAACACAATCATTAACTGAAACAGAAACAGCTGTGTAGGAGGAATAAAACTGGGTGAGGAACAGCCAAACTCAGCTAACAAGGTGAAGTTGCTGAAGACACTTTACTGTCAAAAGTCATACACCATGGCAAGACTGAGCACAGCAACAAGACACAAGGTAGTTATACTGCATCAGCAATGTCTCTCCCAGGCAGAAATTTCAAGGCAGACAGGAGTTTCCGGAAGTGCTGTCCAAGCTCTTTTGAAGAAGCACAAAGAAACGGGCAACGTTGAGGACCATAGACTCAGTGGTCGGCCAAGTAAACTTACTGCAGCAGATGAAAGACACATCATGTTTACTTCCCTTCGCAATCGGAAGATGTCCAGCAATGCCATCAGCTCAGAATTGGCAGAAAACAGTGGGACCCTGGTACACCCATCTACTGTCCGGAGAAGACTGGTCAGAAGTGGCCTTCATGGAAGACTTGGGGCCAAAAAGCCATACCTCCGACATGGAAACAAGGCCAAGCGACTCAACTATGCACGAAAACACAGGAACTAGGGTGCAGAAAAATGGCAGCAGGTGCTCTGGACTGATGAGTCAAAATCTGAAATATTTGGCTGCTGCAGAAGGCAGTTTGTTCACCGAAGGGCTGGAGAGCGGTACATGAATGAGTGTCTGCAGGCAACAGTGAAGCATGGTGGAGGTTCCTTCCAAGTTTGGGGCTGCATTTCTGCAAATGGAGTTGGGGATTTGGTCAGAATTAATGGTCTACTCAATGCTGAGAAGTACAGGCAGATACTTATCCATCATGCAATACCATCAGGGAGGCATCTGATTGGCCCAGAATTTATTCTGCAGCATGACAATGACCCCAAACATACAGCAAAAGTCATTAAGAACTATCTTCAACGTAAAGAAGAACAAGGAGTCCTGGAAGTGATGGTATGGCCCCTACAGAGCCCTGATCTCAACATCATTGAGTGTGTCTGGGATTACATGAAGAGACAGAAGCAACTGAGGCTGCCTAAATCCACAGAAGAACTATGGTTAGTTCTCCAAGATGTTTGGGCCAACCTACCTGCCGAGTTCCTTCAAAAACTGTGTGCAAGTGTACCTAGAAGAATTGATGCTGTTTTGAAGGCAAAGGGTGGGCACACCAAATATTGATTTGATTTAGATTTTTCTTCTGTTCACTCACTTTGCATTTTGTTAATTGATAAATATAAACTATTAACATGTCTATTTTTGAAAGCATTCTTACTTTACAGCATTTTTTCACACCTGCCTAAAACTTTTGCACAGTTTTATATATGTGCAGTCGATTCTCATTCATACGAATTTCAAGGGACCAGCAGAAAAAAATTACATTACCAGTAATTTGTATTATCAGGTGTCAAACCAAATGCATACAATTTTTTTTTTTTTTGTTGAAGTTGCAGTAACACTGAAATCAAATGTCAATTATATAAGTATTAAATTACATAAAAGTATTATACATTTTAAAGTACTGTGCATTTTACTGGAAATACGGTTGAAAGATAACTTTGAAAAAATATATATTGCAAACCTCCTAATGTAAAAGCCTGATCTCCCATCTCCGGAAGAGACTTAATAAACTCCTGATAATTTAGATTGCCAATTTTAATATATTATTTTCGCAAGATCATTTTTTAAAACAAGCATCATATAGAAATATATACACTGCTGTGCAAAAGTCTAAGACATGTTGCATTTTTCTACTCTGATGCATTATGAGCATCAACAATTTACTCAAAGCTTCAACCAGTGTTTTCTACTATAATGATAACCTTGGCTTGCATAAAGAAGGAAAAAGATTTCACAGGTGTCATGGTCCATCAAATCAACAGTACGAAGGTCACTCTTGAAATCAGGACAAAGGATGTGTTGCAGTAAGAATACCTCTGTTAAGAAAGGTGAACAAGACTAAAAGGCTCAAATATGCAAAACACAGAAATTTGACTATGTTGAACTATGTGGACTGTTGATGGATGGACAACACCACCTGTGACTTCTGCCAGTTCTGTTGTCAATTCAACACTTATCTTCTTTCTATTCCTTAAGGATATTATCTTCAAGTATTGCTCATCCTTGTTAGACAGCTTTTTGGGTCTTTCAGTCCCAGGTTCATCAATCACAGATGATGTTTCTCTGTATTTGTTGATTATGCTTTGGACGCCGCACCTTGAAAATCGAGCGATGCAAGCTATTCCACTCAATGATTTTCCTTCTTTATGCAAGTCAAGTTTGTTATAATAGTAGAAAACATTAGTGGGGGCTTTGCGTAAATTGTTGATGCTCATAGTGCATCAAAGTAGAAAAATGTAACATGTCTAAGACTTTTGCACAGCAGTGAATATATATAAGTATATTTTTCCCCACCGACCTGCGCTAAGAATCTATCTACTTTATGCAGCCCACTGCGGAAGATCCTAACACCCCTCCACATCAGCTCCCTTATCTCCCCATATAACTATTTCCTCCCATGCATGACGCTAATGTTATGTAGATGCCCGTTAAAACTTATGTTACATTGCAGCCTCTTTACAGTACAAATGAGAAACGGACGTCCTGTAAACACCATTTTGAAACATTTGTAGTCGAAATCTACACAAAGATAGCTTTTTTATATTTAAAAGGATCAATCTTAAATGCACTAGGCCATCATTGGACATTAGGGGTTATGAATTCAGGAAAAGCATTAATGTACAAAGACAGGAAACCAGCAATCCTTACTTGGATAGAGGTGAATTTGCTTTAGTGTTTTTAGGAGAATGTACAAGAATTTTTGAACAAAAATGTAAAGCCTGGTGATGCCTTGATAAAGAAGGCCAAGTCTGCCACACAACACACTCTTCAGGGAACACAGTAAAATATGTGTATAAAAATTCTAGGTATCACTAATCTCTGCTCCACACATCAAAGGATCTGTAATCCCCAAACAGCAGTAAAATACAATACAGCAGCATGAATCTGGATCCAAGTTAATACAGTGGCTCTCAAAAGTATTCACCCCCCACCCCCCTTGGACTTTTCCACATTTTACTGTGTTACAACATTGAATCAAAATGGATTTAATTGGGAGTTTTTGCCACTGATCAACACAAAAAGTCCATAATGTCAAAGTGAAAAATAAAATCTACAAATTGTTCTAAATTAATTACAAATATAAAACAGAAAATAATTGATTGCATAAGTATTCACCCCCGTTGCTATGACACACTTAAATAAGCTCTGGTGCAAGCAATTGTCTTTAGAAGTCACATAATTAGTTGAATGGAGTCCACCTGTGTGCAATTAAGGTGTTTCACGTGATTTCAGGTCAAATACACCTGTCTCTGGGAGGTCCCACAGTTGGTTAGTGCATGTCCTAACAAAAACTACATCATGAAGATGAAGGAACATTCAAAGCAGATCTGGAATAAGGTTCTTCAAAAGCACCAATCAGGGGTAGGATATAAGAACATTTCCAAGGTACTGAATATCCCCTGGAACACAGTAAAGTCCATTATTAAGAAATGGAGAGAATATGGCACAACTGTGAATCTGGGTGAGAAGGGCACTAGTCAGGGAGGCCGCCAAGAGGCCTATGGAAACTCTAAAGGAGTTACAGTCTTCCACGGCTGAGCTGGGAGACACTGTGCATATGGCAACAATAGCCTGAGTGCTTCACAAAACTGGCCTTTATAGGAGAGTGGCAAAAAGAAAGCCATTGTTGAAAAAATCTCACATCAAATCTTGGCTAGAGTTTGCCACAAGGCATGTGGGAGACTCTGAGACCAAGTCAAAAAAGATTCTATGGTCTGATGAGACCAAAATAGAGCTTTTTGGCTTCAACGATAAGCGTTATGTTTGGCGCAAACCTAACAACGCATATCATCCTGAGAACAACATCCCTACCATGAAGCATGGTGGTGGCAGCATCATGCTATGGGGATGCTTCTCTGTATCAGAGCCTGGAAAGCTCTTGAAGATAGAGGGCAAAATGGATGCAGCAAAGTACAGAGAAATCCTGGAGGAAAACCTGCAAGAGACCTGGGACTTGGGAGAAGATTCATCTACCAGCAGGACAATGACCCCAAACATACAGCCAAAGCCACACTGCAGTGGCTTAAAAACAAAAAGGTCAATGTCCTGGAGTGGCCCAGTCAAAGCCTGGACCTCAATTCAATTGAGAATATGTGGAAAGAGTTGAAAATGCTGTTCACCAAAGGCCCCCATCCAACTTGATGGCGCTTGAGCAATTTTGTAAAGAAGAATGGGCAAAGATTGCAGTGTGCAGATGTGCAAAGCTGGTAGAGACTTATCAAAATAGACTCATGGCTGTAATTGCTGCCAAAGGTGCCTCTACCAAACATTGACTCAAGGGGGTGAACAATTATTTTTGTTATTATTTTATTATATTTATTTTATTTTTCACTTTGACATTATGGACTTTTTTTGTGTTGATCAGTGGCAAAAACTCCTAATTAAATCCATTTTGATTCCATGTTGTAACACAATAAAATGTGGAAAAGACCAAGGGGGGAGGAATACTTTTGAGAGCCACTGTACATTTCCCAATACCCTTTACACTCAGCTGTTTGAACTAGGGCATGCTGGGAGAGCTCTAAAATAATTAGCATTAGCAGGAAACTTGTGTCAAGTGAGTTTGTATTATAAGAAGTCATTTACAGTAAGGGATTGCATAGATATGGCTGGGACCTGGCAGAAAATGTGTACTTTCAGGAAATTCGTCTTATCTGAGTTCGTTTTAACGAGAATTGACTCGCCTGAGTTCATTGTTAAAATGTAAGCAGGCAAAACATATTATTGCTAGCATTGATGAATTACTTACGTGATGGTATCAATCATATCCAATCCCATTTCCACACAGCAGTGAGCATGATCAGTTTTTGGCTGGGTCAGTCCAGAAACACAGTAATAACAATCTCCAAGGATCTTGATTCTCCTGCAGTGATTTTCCTGTGACAAATTAAAAAAGATGACATGCTTTCATTTTCTGATTTATAATCTGCTGTTACTAGTCCTGAGTAGTTAATAAGTTCAACACGTCTCCTGGTTTATTAGCTTTAAAGAGTGGCAACCTAGCTAGGCATTACAAGTATTAGCACATTAACACTGACCGATAACACTGTCATACCATGTCACCTATAGCAATGGTACAGTATGAGACTGCAGAGGTTTATATATACACTCAACAAAAAAAAAAAGTGTTCCACCAAACATCTACTGATCACATGATCCATCAGTTTGCTTGGCTTTTAAAAGGGCTACTGTTTGAATCACACCTTTGGGGTCAGTTGAAAAGCAGTGGATGTTCATATATATGCCATGCATAGAAGGAGATCTTTACCAATAAATGACCACTTTTGGTCGAGGCACACGTTATATGTTATCGGTCAGTTGGGTGTTCCACGCTACCATTGTCAGACTGCAGCACCGGTACTATGGTATTGAAATCTGAGCTTGTCTGAATGCGCATCTTTAGGATCTCTGCCAGTTGAACATATGTGGGATGAGCTGTGGCGACACGTTCGACAAAATCATCCACAAGCTCAGTACACTACAACAGCTGGCTGACACACTGCAGCATGAGTTGGACGTGACTCTTCAAATAACAACTCAGACACTGATAAGAAGCATGTGGCGGTGTTGGAAGCTAAAGGAGGTCATACTCATTATTGAGTGAACTTCTGAACTTTGCCATTATTTAGGCTCATGTGTACTGTATGTGTGTAGCAGCAATAAAACCTGTATTTTTGTGAAACCTTTGTATGTAAATAACCTTCATTTATATCAACATCTGTGGTTGATACATTCAACTTATTTGAAGTTATTCCATCTAATAACCACTGGTGCAAAAGTTTTTTTGTTTTTTTTTGTTGAATATATATACTGTTGTGTTTTAAATATTTGCATAACTTGAATTAAAAGAACCATTTGCTCATCACTATAAAATGAAGAGGTAAGAATCCTAATTCTAATAATCAAAGCCTTGTTTAACACTCATTTAAAATCAACACAGGTAGCAATTAAACTTGTCATGTTTTTATTTTCTTCCCAGCAATGTGTTAAATATAAAAAAAATTTAAAAAAAAACTTTTCTTTTTTATAATAAATTGTGTGTGAAACCTTCCCCATTTATTTAATTCAAACAGTATTTCCTGTTACATAGTTCCTGAATCTTCTTTGCAAGTAAGCTCAAACCTCAATTGCTTCTGAATAACAATATAAGTGCTTTCAGTTTTGACATGAACTTGTTTTTGCCAACCATCAATCATAGTGTCATTTATCCACCAAAAATAATGTAAAACCATTTAGGTTAGCACTTACAACAATCTATTGTAAATTGCTTCTTATAAACCCATAGATCTTAAGTACAATATTTTTTAGTTTCCAAAACCCAGGATGAATGTAAAGTAGGCAACTACTGTAATCTTAGAGACCCATTACCATTACCCTGTACTGTGCTGAGAAACACAGCTTTTATTTTAGTATTAAAGACAGCAAAAGTAATCTTGTTGAAAAGCACAGTGTTATTTTTTCTGTATCTCTCACAGAAGTTACTGTACTTAAGGGAACCCATATAGGGCGCACAAGTGTAAAAAAGCAAATGTCATTAGTACGTTCTCTTCAGTTCACTCTGAGTTCAACGTGCATGAAGTGAATAATCTTTGGATACTGGGAAAGTTCACAGATTGGCATTAATAGGTTCCGTATCACAAACAAACCAAAAAAACACCACAGAAGTCTACAATATATGAAAATATATTTACAAATATATTGCACTACACAGCATATATTTATGTAAGATGACGATATATTACCATGTGTTTTAAATATATTTTTATTGCTTTGACATATACTGCAATATATTATTTTGCAGTGCGCGAGGAGATATAATGGGGTGTCCGGGGGTCGCTCTGTGTGAGTTACGACAAGGACACAGCCAGATTCCTGTGTGTGTGAAGGAGCGAGCGAAAGAGTGGGCAAGTTTAGGATAGAGACAGGAGGAAGGATTTTTTTGTTTTAGTGGTGTGGTCCTGACCCAATAAATTAGTTTTGTTAGCCCCTGAATCCTGTCTCCGTCTCTTGATTTGAGCCTTAAAACTGGGTCTGGAAAACAGATCTTCCTCTAGATAAATTGAAATAAACAATTACAACAGCATGTTTTTTGAAAGATTTTCTTTATTGTATATTTTGTACCAAGCTGTTATCACCAGTTAGCTTACAGTTGCAGCTTTTGATATTTTTGTTCTTCATAACAATTCAAAGCAAAAGGAACAATTCTTTTTATGATAGCACTCACTTGAGGGGATTATACCTATATTGTCTTTATTTTGATTGCCCTTACTGAATATTATGTGTTTTCCTTGTGACCGCTCCCAGCCAGCCCTGTACCTTTTTTTTAGATGAACTACGTTAAGCACTAAAACAGGGGCATATCCAGCAGAGAAGGCCATATTCCCACATAATTGAATTTCCAAAACCGCCGTGCTTTGTCCCTAATGATCTGCCATTTATGTTATCATGGCAAGGAACTGCCAGTGAGCTCTACAACAAACAGTCTGCAGCAAAATTGAATAGTGTGTGAATGTGACAGAGAGTGAATGAATCCAAGTCAACAATCTCCCTCCCGACCTGTGAGGGCACTGTATATCAGGAACAGTGGGCCCCGGACTGGATGGTTTGACAGTTCATTCCAGGGCCAGTCAGAAGTCAGCCACCCAGAAAGGGGGCGGGGCCACAATACCAGAAGGTAGGCAATGTGTCAGTCATGGATTGGAGGAGACGGGATTGCACTCGCTACCAAAGGGGGCGTTACTGAAGGATACCAAGGGATGTGGCCAAGCAATCTGTTCCTTGTGTTATGGGTACGCATCAACCTATAAGGAGTACTGTGTTGAAAACCATGGGTTTTGTGTGTGTTATTTGCCAGTCTTGTAACCTGTGTTATTTGTCATTTGTAGATGGCTAATATTTTAATACCAAAAGCAACTTTTATACAAATCTAATTCTCTGCACTACCAAATCAATTTTGGCTACATTTAAAATGAACACAGAAGTAGCACGCTATGATTGTAGTGCTATTATTCCTGGAAAAAATCAACTTGGCCCTGTCCTTTTTTTTTATTATGACATGGGTTAACAACGAATTTCAAAGTACTGCACTAGTGGGTGTTATTTTATGGAAATATTTCAGATATCACGCATCACTGGAACATATCATTAATTGAACGCAAATTGAGTTAACATAGGGTGTTTACAATGACTTTGTAAGATATCAGAATGATGATAATTGTTGTATTAAAATACTTTACCACAGCAGGATTCCATGCCATGATCTCAAGGACCTTAAGCAAAGGCTGCATTGACCGTGCTACCAGAGAGTTTGGGTAGCAGGTGGTAGCAACAACAGGTTGATTTGTGTAGATCTCAACTATATATTGTACTCTATGTATAATTTTATATTTATAAAAATATATACAGTCTAAAGATATTTACCTATTTTGACACATGTAAAGTTGTGATGTAGCTGTACCATTTTTTTTTTTTTTTTTTTTTTTTTTTTTTACTGTGTTTCATTGGCCGCTGTTTTTTTTTTTTTTTTTTTTTTTTTTATGTAGTATGAGAAGCATTTCTTAACACAATATTTGCAACACTTACAGAAGATAATGAAGTGTATTTTTGTCTCCATAAGATGACAATTCTTCAATATGCAGTCACTCAGCTTCAGAACATTCACATCTTAAAAAATATAAACATTTTTATTTTAACTAATCAGTTTTAGTAAAATAAATGAACACAACTAGATACTAACATTTCAGATCTGTTACCTCTTTAAAACGAAGAAATGGTGAATGTAAAGTAAAATAAATCTATATATTTTCTTAAATGTTTTCAGCCATTTAAACATATACATGTAGATTGATAGAGAGCTAGACACAGAAGATAGATTGATACTGTAGATGCAGATTATATATACTGTGTACTGTACATTTAGCTAGTGTTTGCTATATGGTGGTATCGTATTATGTATATTTTGTTTATATGTTATTGTTTTATTGTTTTGGTCGTGCTATATTAGAGCAATTTAAAAAAAAAAATACCTGGTGTACCTAATGTAAGCCATATGCTGTAATGCTTAAAACGTTTTTTTTTATTTCTATATTGTTTTATGTTATATGACCCACCCTTCAGGCCATAGCATTAGAGAAGCTGCAAAATACCTTATGTGCAGCACCTTCAATTTTTGCTTGCAAACCAGGCACCTGGGCAGTACTGTTACTATTTTAATACAACCTGTATTCCCACCGTAGATAGAGAAACATACTACATTTAGGTCAAATCTGCCCCTGGGATACTCTTCGGTGGTTGGCAGGCACAGTTTTGGGAGAAAGCATTGCCAAAGTGTTGTGTGTTAAATATAAGCGACAAGCTTATACGTGACGTGTCTATCTGCTGCTATGTTTACAACAGCTTTTGGCACCCAGCATAGAAAATTCATGTTTTCGATTTTTGATTTTACCGTAACATACTTTTCCAAATTTTGGAGATGCACATTCCAAAAAAGAAATGCCTGGAGGGGATAAGTTAGAGCCAGTCTGACTTGACTAGCATCATACTATGTCAATATGCATAAAATTCCAGGAACAAATGAAAAATCATCACCATACTGAGACAAACATACCCTTACTGATCCTCTCTAATCGCGTTGCAAATCTTTTGTTAAGAAATGCTGATCACACAACTGCAAAACAAATAACGCAAGAGCCAAAGAAAGAAAAAAAAAAAAAGATTCCAACCACGACTGTACATTCTCAGGCATTTCCCAGCAAACGTATCTGAGTAAACATTTAGTTATATAGTTCGAGTTATATACACCTCCAGATGGTTGCTGATGAACCCACTCAAATCTCAGCCGCAAGCTGAACTCTCTGTGTAGCTCAACAATAAAGTCTTTGCTTGTGGTTTCTAAGCACACACAGTAGCATGGAATCCCACTATTGAAATGTATTTTAATATAATAGCACTTCTATTATAATAATAGTGATTATAGCCTTTCTTTGAAAACTGAATTGGTTTGGACTTAAGAATAAGTCTTTCTTAAGTCTTTAACTTTAGTTAAGAATCGTACATCTTCTCCCAGACATAACTTGAAGTTCATATTACATTGAAGCTATTATACTGGTAGTCACTTTTTCTGAGTGAAGAGGGGTAACCACAAAATCAATCACATTAATAGTACATAGTTAAAATCTCTCTCTCTCTCTCTCTCTCTCTCTCTCTCTCTCTCTCTCTCTCTCTCTCTATATATATATATATATATATATATATATATATATATATATATATATATATATATATATATATATATATACAGCAATGTTTTGATATATGTGGGTTGACTTGGAGCAGGCACATTGTTAGTAAGCTCAGCAGGGTCCTGATATTTACTTTTGTAATACATGTAGCTTATCATTCATTTTAACCAAAACGTTATTAAAATTGAATATTTTTTTAAAAGAACAAATAATTAATATATACCGGTATATTATTTTTAATTAGGCTTTCAGTTGGACTACTACGGGGCTTTCGACTTTACCTCCTAACCTACCTCTTAAAAAGTGTCATTATATTGTCGACAGCAGAGAGGAAACTTTTTCTGTATCGGAGTTAATGGTTATTATAATTAAAACTAAATCTCCTTTTCCCAACTACCAAAACTCTGTTTAAAATTATACTTTAATTGGTTATTGCTCCTAAAATGTCAAATGCATGTCAAATGCATATAAAAGAGTATTTACTTGAATTAGACAGATAAATTTGTGATGCAGCACAGGCTCACTTTGATTTGAACTGTTTAGAACGCACATCCAGATGTCTTGAAGATCATCTTCATGTTGTACTTGCATTTCTTATTTCTCTTCGTGCACTACCCATACCAAATGTATATTTTACAGATACATTAAATTTGAATTTACTGCGCACATAAACAATATAATAAGTCTAATATAAAGTAAAATCAGTATAATGCAAGTGCTCATTTTTGTGCTTCATTTACTTTTTGATGTTTCCGCAATTTTTCGTGCTGAAGCACATAATTACCTTTCCACATTAAAATCGGTCCAGCTTGCAGAACGCATGTTCTGACTCACTGGACGCTTTTCAAATTTACTCTAATTTACGCATCAGTTACTTTCAGTTTAAGGGCAATTTTGAAAATCCGTTCTTTATCAAAGCATCCAGTAAATCTGGAGTCAGGGGGCCTTCGGGTAATTGTCCTGCTGAAATGTGAATTTCCTTCCCAGTGGCTGACTCAAGCAGGTTTTCCTCAAGGATTCGCCTGTACTTAACACCACCATTCCCCCTCTATCCTGACAAGCTTCCTGGTCTGGGTGGTATGATGCATCTTCCACTTCTTAATGATGGACTTCACTGTGCTGAGAGGGATAATTAGCGCCTTTTAAATTTTCTTGTACCCTTCTCCTGCTCTGTGCCTCTGTATCACTTTATCCCTGACTTGTTTCGAAAGCTCCTTGGTCTTCATGGTTGCTTTGTTGGATCACTATGTGAGTTGCAGCTTGAAAGTCTTTATATACCCGAGGAAAATGATCTACAAATTAAAACACTTTGAGTACACATAGGCTGAAACCATTTCACTAATTTTGTGACCTATCAAACAAATCATTTGCACCTGAGCTGATTTAGGGCTACAGTAGCAAAGGGGTTGAATACTTATGCAACTGAGATTAATCTGTTCTATATGCATTTTATCAGTTTATCAATGTGGAGTAGTTTGTGTAGATTCTACACGTAAAGTCTAACTTGAAAGTGTCATGGAGTACTTTGCAGGGGGTGAATACTTCTGCAAACCACTATATATATATATATATATATATATATATATATATATATATATATATATATATATATACACACACACACACACACACACACACACACACACACACACACACACACACACACACACACACACATACAGTGGCTTGCGAAAGTATTGACCCCCCTTGGCATTTTTCCTATTTTGTTGCCTTACAACCTGGAATTAAAATGGATATTTTGGGGGTTTGTATCATTTGATTTACACAATATGCCTACCACTTTGAAGATGCAAAATATTTTGTATTGTGAAACAAACAAGAAATAAGACAAAAAAACAGAAAACTTGAGCGTGCATAAGTATTCACCCCCCTAAAGTCAATACTTTGTAGAGCCACCTTTTTTTTTTCAGCAATTACAGCTGCAAGTCTCTTGGGTTATGTATCTATAAGCTTGGCACATCTAGCCACTGGGATTTTTGCCCATTCTTCAAGGCAAAACTGCTCCAGCTCCTTCAAGTTGGATGGGTTCCGCTGGTGTACAGCAATCTTTAAGTCATACCGCAGATTCTCAATTGGATTGAGGTCTGGGCTTTGACTAGGCCATTCAAAGACATCTAAATGTTTCCCCTTAAACCACTCGAGTGTTGCTTTAGCAGTATGCTTAGGGTCATTGTCCTGCTGGAAGGTGAACCTCCGTCCCAGTCTTAAATCTCTGGAAGACTGAAACAGGTTTCCCTCAAGAATTTCCCTGTATTTAGCGCCATCCATCATTCCTTCAATTCTGACCAGTTTCCCAGTCCCTGCTGATGAAAAACATCCCCACAGCATGATGCTGCCACCACCACGCTTCACTGTGGGGATGGTGTTCTCTAGGTGTTGCGTTTGCGCCAGACATAGCGTTTTCCTTGATGGCCAAAAAGCTCAATTTGAGTCTCATCTGACCAGAGTACCTTCTTCCATATGTTTGGGGAGTCTCCCACATGCCTTTTGGCGAGCACCAAACATGTTTGCTTATTTTTTTCTTTAAGCAATGTTTTTTTTCTGGCCACTCTTCCGTAAAGCCCAGCTCTGTGGAGTGTACGGCTTAAAGTGGTCCAATGGACAGATACTCCAATCTCCACTGTGGAGCTTTGCAGCTCCTTCAGCGTTATCTTTGGTCTCTTTGTTGCCTCTCTGATTAATGCCCTCCTTGCCTGGTCCGTGAGTTTTGGTGGGCGGCCCTCTCTTGCCAGGTTTGTTGTGGTGCCATATTCTTTCCATTTTTTAATAAAGGCTTTAATGGTGCTCTGTGGGATGTTCAAAGTTTCGGATATTTTTTTATAACCCAACCCTGATCTGTACTTCTCCACAACTTTGTCCCTGACCTGTTTGGAGAGCTCCTTGGTCTTCATGGTGCCGCTTGCTTGGTGGTGCCCCTTGCTTAGTGGTGTTGCAGACTCTGGGGCCTTTCAGAACAGGTGTATATATACTGAGATCATGTGACAGATCATGTGACACTTAGATTGCACACAGGTGGACTTTATTTAACTAATTATGTGACTTCTGAAGGTAATCGGTTGCACCAGATCTTATTTAGAGGCTTAATAGCAAAGGGGGTGAATACTTATGCACGCACCACTTTTCCGTTATTTATTTTTTAGAATTTTTTGAAACAAGTTATTTTTTTCATTTCACTTCACCAATTTGGACTATTTTGTGTATGTCCATTACATGAAATCCAAATAAAAATCCATTTTAATTCCAGGTTGTAAGGCAACAAAATAGGAAAAATGCCAAGGGGGGGTCAATACTTTTGCAAGCCACTGTGTGTGTGTGTGTGTGTGTGTGTGTGTGTGTGTGTGTGTGTGTGTGTGTGTGTGTGTGTCTATATATATATATATATATATATATATTATATATATATATATATAATGTGTATTTTAAATACTCTATCGCTTGGTCAAAACAGGTCACATGGGGGTGTTGATATTACAGCATATCACCACGGGTCGGCACTTTTTTTCCAAAGTGGGCAAATCACTGGTAGATATCCATACACCTAGAATTTAAAAACAAAAACAGTAGACATATTGAAATTTATCGCAATAAACATCGTCGAGATTTAAGTAAATGTTGAACTTTTGGGAAACTGAAGTGTACATGAGATATTGAATGAATCTGAACCAGACACCAATGATTAATTCAAGTAGTGAAAAAAAGCAAAAGTATTCAAATAAATTCAAAACTCGCCTTTCTGATCGCTCTGTTACTTCTCCCTGAACTACGGCGTTTCCCTATCCCATTTTGAAAATAAAGTTTAAAAACATATGTCTTAAACTTTTTTCACAAAAAGATTTGGGTCCCTCTTAAAAGAGACTTTGGGGTTAAAAGATGTTTTGTTGCCGTTGCTCCCGCTGTCCGTTCTTTGGTCTGCCTACTTGCTGCCATTGGATGCACCCCCTGCGTGATCTGATGCTGAACATTTATAAATTCATCTCGACAGTTCCTGCCATACCTTTTAAATGTGTCCAGGTTAGATGGTATCATATCTTCCGCTGTGCCCTGCATGGTTTTAAATTGTTTCTTAACACTGGCCCAGTGGTTCTCCATGTTACCAAGCTGTAAATTGCAAAGTCATTTTGATAAGTGACCGGATATTCCATGCAAACAATGTCTTTCTTGACACTGTGAAGCTGTAGCACAAATCTGGTATGGATAACCTCTGTTACTATCCTGGGTAAAAGGATGATTTTAAAAAATAAATAAATAAATGCACTCTCACCTTATACTATTGCAGGTCTTGTGAGGAAGGGTCTGCGTGATTTAAAGACTGTCTTATTTGTGCTTCCTGTTTTAAAGGCAGACTCATTTGTGCTGTGTCATGAATAAAATGGGCAGTAATATTTTACTTTAAAATGTAATAAACAAACCAAGAATTCAATTCACCATCTGAAATTGTTTTTTAACTAATGCATTTTTGGTTTTATTTTTTTATGTTTTTAGGGACTATTTTTTCTAAAGGTCAGGCAGAGGTGAAAGTATATTTAATAAAAATTACTTTTTTTTTTAACTAAAACATGTTTTTACTGGGTTTTTTGTAATGTTGGTTGATCGATTTTATAAGCGCAATAAGGCACTTCATGTAGGGGGATATACTGTAATATCCACACACCCCGGGTGGTTAAAGCCACTCGGCTTCACCTTGTGACTTATAACATACCCGGGGCGTGTGGATATTAGAGTATATCCCACACCCTGTTGTGCCTTATTGCTTATATATATATATATATATATATATATATATATATATATATATATATATATATATATATATATAAAATGGTGGTATTTGTTAATTGAAGCTGAGCTAATAGACAAGAGACAATTGTTATACTATTCTTTAACCCATCATTGGTCTGACATGTTGTTTACTTACTGTATTAGGATTCTTGAGAATGTGCTATTTGTGTTTTCTGTTATGAATATTAACGTTACACTAGCCTGATCCATTAAAAATAGAATTTGCAATTTACTGCACAATTGAACATTGTTAATTAGAAAGTGACAACACACTGTTTCTGTTACAGTAGCACTCAACTATGCGGTGACCAAAACCAACAGGTAATCCTATCAGAAACATTTCAACTTTTATTTTTTGTATGAAAAAATCAAATAGACAAAGATGGTAAAGACAGCATAAATTAGGACAATTGATCTTAAAAGGTCTAACAAGTAACTTCCACATCATAATGAGATTGCATGATTTAAGCCACTGCATAAGATTCTGCTGCTGTAACAGAAAGTGTTTCAGACCATAGATGGATGATCCCAGTAACATGCAGATACCACGGTACATAATCTTAGTGGATTTAAATTTAAATTGCAGTAACGCTAAGTGTTCAATTCAATTACCTCTTTTTTTCACCTGGTAAAAAGCATTTGGGGAGGTCATGCCATAAACCGAGGTGTGGAGTAATGATTTTTTTTTTTTGTTTTTGTTTGTTTGTTTGTTTGTTTTTTTGATTAACAGATCATTGAAGATGTGCATATTCAATAACATATATATTTCTTCACTTTCATTGAATTAAATGTATTTTCAAAAATGGCTTTTTCCTAGCTAATTGGTTAATTTAATTGGTTAATGTATGGTTGCCTTATAGTTAAGTATTTATGAGCAGGACCATATTGCTAAGGATATTAAAATATGTCAAGGCATGACAATCAAAATTTGCTAACCATGGCTCTGTAATGCAGTATAGATTGTAAAGTTTTTCCTCCAGAGCTGCATGTAATCAACAAGCCCTGGGCTTAATTTGAGATTCATGTAACATCTTAGGGTTACAATTTTGTAAAACACTGGTGTACGACCATGTGGTTAAGATACCGCAGGCTAGCTTTTTCATTAAGTTTCTCAGACAATGAATATCATAATTAATACAGGTTTGCTAATCTTGTACTGTCCAGGCAGCTTACTTCACTGACACAGTAACTGACATAATTACTGGCATATAAAGATTACTGTCAACGTCACAGAGACATGGGAATCTAAAAGGGCATCAGGGATAAGCTTCATTCCTTACACCCAGTCACTATTCATGGTCCTGGCACTTTAAGATGCACTAACGCACAATTCAGTTTTATACTTTGTAGCAGGGCGATAGGAAAGCCCTGCTGTGTAAATGTGTTATTTTTCTATTTTTAGAACGGGGTCTCCCCCTCCGCCCCTGTGTTATTTTGTAGTTGTTCATTATGATTTATTTATTGTATACGACGCCGTGTTATTGTGTATTTGTGTGTGTGTGTGTGTGTGTGTGTGTATATATATATATATATATATATGACAGCGAAGTGCTGTGTGTTTTTGTTTTTGTTGTGTATTGTATGGTAGTCTGGTTGGGAAGTCCCATCCACTATTTAGTAAACGCGTACAGATTGTGGCCGAGGGGTTTAACTAGCTCATAGTTATTCTATTACCCCTCGGCCACAATCCGCACGCGTTTACTAAATAGTGGATGGGACTTCCCAACCAGACTATTTAGTAAATGCATGCGGATTGTGGCCGAGGGGTAATAGAATAATTATGAGCTAGTTAAACCCCTCGGTATAAAAAGCCTGCAGCTCTCCATGTTCCGGGTGGGGTGTTCACAGGAGGAACGAGAGCGAGCGAGGAGCGAGAGAGAAATTTAAAAATAATACAGAGGTTCGTGCCCAGATGGACCTGTGTTTTCTGTGCGAGATTTGTTTTGTTTAACCTTTTCTTTTCGCCCTATGAGCAGTGTTTTTTTTGTTTAAACATTTATTTTTGTCTAATAAAAACGGCGCACCATGCGTCTTTTTGCACTGCAGTACCTGGTTTGTTTTTCTTCCTGCATCTGGCCTGACGTCATTACTCACAGCCATCCTGTCACACATTTATATATAATTTCTTAGTGACTGTTTTACCATTCCATCCATTGCATTTAGATTTTTGTGTACTCAGATTGCTGATAGTTAAGTTTGTATGTATTCCCAACAGATAGTGATGTATTCTAAAAGTAAGTATTCATGATGACTCAATTTTATGTTCAAACTGGATTTATAATGGATGTCAATTGCATTTTGTTTTTATAGCAACAAAATTTGTTTTAATGCATGAAAGATAAAAATTAGATTGGCTTGAACTTACAAACCACATATGTGTATATATCATATTATATATATATATATATATAATATATATATATATATATATATATATACATCCAAAAATGACATATAAATCAGAACACTATGAAAAAACAGATTTATTATTAAGATGCTCGTACAGTCTACAATAAGGCCCAGTAAAGTGGAAATATAAGCTGCATATAAAGGCACAAGTAGAGTTGTTTTAGGATAGTATTCGCTAAACCTAATTTAGAAGTGTGACTTCTATTTCAATCTCACAGGTATTTGGAAGCACAGCAATATGTTTTTTGATAACTACCACATGCACTTGTGGAGTCAAGCAGGTCAGATGAAGTCTCAATGGTGCTAAGACGTATGTCTACTTTATTTAAGATACTCAGTTCATCTTCTGCTGGAGTGTTATGGAGTGTGATTTATCACCATTGTACACCTTCACATTGGATTTCTACTTAGTGAGCAGTTCCAAGCCTACAGATATCAAGATTAAAGTTAGAAAGAGCTCAGCTGAACAAAACTCAAGCTACCAGCATGCCAAGCTGTGACAAGTTAAAAAATATGCAGTACACAATGCAGTATTAAGGCTTGGCCATGTCAATTATACACAGTAAACATAATCATTCAGACAAAAAGCCACAAGTAGAACCCACTGAAGTACAGAACATAATTAGTTGGACTACCTTTCATCATAGTACAGTAATCCCTTGCCAACCGCGGAATTCATGTATGCACAGTTTTCCTTTTGTTTACCAGTTTGCCAACCGCTGCATTTAGATTTGTGTATACGCGGTTTTGTACGGAAGCATAGGACGCAACATTTGCTGCCATTTCGCCTTCATCTCCCCCTACCAGTACCAGCATCATCTCTCCCTTTGTCTTGTGTACTAGTCATACTAGTATTATGCGCATGCGGTCTCGTTGCTCCGTGTTAACTTAGCATAACTGTCACCAGTCAACTCTTCAACTCTAAGGATTCGAGGTAAATAAAACATTACTTTTTATTGTTATAATTGTATTACTTTTTATGTGTTACATTACCCATTATGTTATAGTATTTGCATTGTTTTTATGTTACTGTGTTTTTCATTTGTGTTTAGTGAAGGAAATTGCAACTTAGAGAGGCTTTGATAAGTGTAACCGCAGCCGTGGAGAACCTAACTCCCTATTTTCCCATAAGCTCTAGTATTTACCAACCGTTGTAAATTTCAAGAATGTAACAGCTGCGGTTGGCGAGGGATTGCTGTATTGCATTCCCCACTGCAATATTGTTTAATGTGTGTTATCCATATGTATTCTACAGACCCAAATGCTACCAGTTGTGTTTATTAAACTAATTACAATTCATTTGTGCACTTTACGATAAACTGTGGTTATAAAATTAATCAAAAAATGAGAAAGAACTCAGAAAACTATGCAAAAAGATTTGATTGCATCTCGGTACTATCTACACTAAGGCATGATAAAGTAGAATTTGAAGCTGTTGAAAAAGGGGGATTGGGGTCTTCTTGCAGTTGATTGATTTCTCCACATTACAGTTAGCTTGCAATAGGTTTCCCACTTATAGCAATCTCTCCTCTCACCTAGAAGGCAGCCAGACACAGCCCAATGTGCTTTACACTTGGGAGCTGAGTGAGTGGCGGGGAAGCATCTCAAGGAAGTGTCAACTATATTTGCTCTCCAGGGTTCTGAACCAGCCAACTGATGCATATTGAATACAGCTTTGATGTCCAGGGATGTAAACTGAAAGGGTGATCATCTGGAGCACAGTTCAACTTTATTTTTATGACCACAGGGTTTTGTTTTTTTTTAAAGGTTCAATGTTTTTCTTTTTCATTACTATAATACTGTTTTATTTGTACTGGCTTGCTAAATAAAAGCTGTTGAGAGTGATTTAAATCTCACCTACTAAAGTGGACAATACCTTCCTTTGTGACACACGCACACCACTACTGTTTAAGAATATGATTAGCTAAACCTAATTCATTAGTCTGACTCTATAGAGAGGACACTATTTCCGTCTCATTGCTATTTGGAAGCGCAGCAGTCTAAACAGGTCTTTATAAGAATAGATCTAATTAAACGCTGTGAAACAAGTTAATGCAAGTCCAGAAATTACAACAATGAAAATGTAAATAAACAACATACTCAACCTGTTTATTCACTTCTGCAAATATCTCAGATCATAAAACAATTTCCCAGACTCTTGTACATTTTGACCTTCAACTTTGTGAAAACAGCAGGCAAGGCAATATCTAATTCCTATTTCAAAACTAAGCCCCTGTTTCTAAAGTCATGTTCTGTGTTAGGGGTAATACAGGACTTCATTTTGTAGGGAACATTTTTCAATATAGGGCTGCAATCCTGGCTGCATTTATACAGCTAATCCCTCCTTTAGACCATCTAATTATCTAAACGTTCCTTCCAGGTTTCTTGGCCTGGCTCCCTCTCTACAGGTGTACCCCACGGATCTGTCCAGGGGTCCCTCCTTTTTCACTCTACACCTTCCCGCTAGGTTCTCTCATCTCCTCTTTTGGCTTTTCCTACCACTGTTCTTGAATAATTAACTGTGGTTTCCTTAAAAATATTGAGGGGAGCAAATAACAATAGTTAATGGTGTCTCCATTAGTTGAAGGGGACTTCTTGTACAGTCCCCCACACCACTCCCTGTAGTAGCTGGGCAGACACAAATTGGCTTAGATACTGGGATCTGAATGACTGTCACATCACAAGAAAAAAAAGAAAACCTGACATGACATTCTCTATAGACACTTAAATATCGTTTAACTATTACAGATACTTTAAATACCATGGGGGAAATTTTCAAAGCATTGCTTACTCCATTTTGTAATTTAAATTCATATTTACATAAAAAAGTGGTTTAATTAAAATCCTGGGTTGTTTGGGTTTAGTTTTGTAAAACTAACAGGTTTTCATTCTTTACAGACTGGACTGAAAGGCTTTGAAAATAGGCCATCATGGATCTTAGCTGTCTCAGCAAGGTCAATTTGTCTCAGCAAATGGTGTGTGGTCAGCTATCTGCAACCTTGCCAGAGGGCTCTATGTTACTTCCATTATTGTGCCAGATCTGTTTGCTGGGGTGTGTTTTGTATATATATATATATATATATATATATATAATATATATAATATATATATATATATATATATATATATATATATATATATATATATATCAACAATGAGAAGTAAATTTGGTACCCAGGATAATTTTCTTCAAATAAATGTTTTTCAGACAAGAAGGCTATTCTATTTTAATCTTCTTGCTCATGTGGAATTTGATGGGTGCTTAATCCCACTAACAAGTATAATAATTTTTAATGGTTGAATGCTTATTTTATTGTTTTGTTCCATAGAAGTTAAACCAATTTCCTGTCTACTTTCCAAGCATTGAAGATCTCATCTTTCATGGAAGAGCTGGGGCCAACCTTCAATCAATACAAATATATATAAATGAATGAATTGTCTTAGTGACTGCCTTGTAATATGTAAAGGTATTGCACCACTTCGATTTGGTTTTGTTTTAGAGTTAATTTATCTTAAACAAAGGGTTAAAATCAACATTTGCAAAACACAGGTCTTAGATCCTGATTTCTCATGCTAGACAGTATGCACTCATATTACATTTTGCACATGCTTGGAGCGCCAAAATCTCAAGGCTGGATCAGGAGCCGATTATTTAAGCTGCATGTGGAACGTCATGTAACTTAGCTGTGGGGGATCACAAAGCAATTTAAGCTCAACAGCATTATTTTTTAAGCAGTTAAAAAAAAACTTTGAAAATGTACAGGCAAACTGTAAAAGTTACATTATATATATTTTCCTGTACAAATGCAAAATGTTATTTTTGTGTGACTGTTGTAAAGCACACAATATAATACTAAGTTATTCTTTGTATTCATTTTCTGAAGTAAATGCAACAAGAAACAACACCCGTTGATTTTTGTCATAAATACAACATGTAAACACTATCTGTTAATTTAACATTTATATTTCTAACAGGTTGAATGTAATCCTTATGTTTTGTTCTAGTAATTTACAATAGCTTACCTGCTCTATTTATTATTATTATTGGTATCCAATCTGTATCGGCCGATATGGACAGAAAAACATCGGCTATAGATATCGGCCAAGAAAATCTTAATCAGTGCACCCCTAATTATATTTTTATATATATATAAATACATATATAGTACAGGGAGAAAGGAGAAAAATTGTAGTCCAAGGAGGGAGCTGCAGGACTACAGGAGAGCCATGTGTGCCAGGCTGATGGAGTAAAAGCCCAGCACAGAAGAGACCTGTGTGGTCTAATTTCAAAGGTACTGTGTGAACCTTCTGTTTGCGACAAAGTGTTTTGTCTTGCTGATAAATGGCTTAGCCATCCAGCACGTAGTTAGGGACGAAGAAGAAAGGTCCAGTTTGTACTGCGAGAAGGGGTTAGGCTTTTATTTTGATTTTTTCTCGTTTCGTTATTGTAAATAATAAAAGTGCATGCAAGTGCATATTAAAAATACAGTTCTGTGTCAGTGTCTGGTGTGTAAAAAGGGTGAAAATGAACCTGAGCCACAAGGCTCTGGTACAATATATATATTGGAATAAAGTTAATTTTACTAGATTATGTCCTTGGGTTCAAATACATTTCTGCTGACAAATAAATCATGAGAGCGCATGAGTGGTGACATAGCAAACGGAAATTGTGGAACTGTCAGGATTTATTTTAACAACTGAAGAAGTGTAATAATACACGGATATCAAATAAATAAATAAGTAAAATGAAAAAAAATACCACCACAAAAATGCCTTATTTAAAAAAATAAAACTCGAAACATCACAAGTTACTTTACTTCTATTTTACCTTTGTTAAAATAAAAGGACCTGTCATCTTCCATACTATACAATGGCTTTTCTTTTCAACAGAATCTATAATGAAACAGTAGTTTCTTAGTGTGCAAAAAATAACTTGCTAAAGTGTTTACGAGATGCTGACTACACATCTAACAACAAAACCAACTAAAGACAGCGAGGTATTTGCTTTCAACAAAATCCATTGAACGCACACGGTAACAATAAATTAGCTTCTATTTTTTGTACCCCTTGCCAAGACAAAGACAGAATTAGTAATACTATAACTCTCACTAACCCCCACAAAATGAGTGAAATACCAAAACTAAAAGTAGCCAGTTACTTTTTTTCTTTGTCAAATGAAAACAAAATTAGTTTTTAAGGACCTGTGCACATGGACACGATGAATAACTTTGGCAAATGTCTAAAAATCTAAATAACCCTAATGTTAACTGTAAACGTCTGTTTTAATGTGAGTTTTTGGAAAGTATATCCTTAAGAAATCCCTTTTTCAAGTGGATGTATGTAGAAATTTAGGTGACTGCAGCTCTCCGAAACTGAAAGGGGCCATCCAAAATTATCATAAAATACAGCAAACGTAGACATCATGCTCTTTTTGAAGTAATAAGAAAAATAAAAGAAGTTTGTTGACTCTCAATTGCCTTGAACTGATTCAATCCTTTTTTTTTTTACATATTGGTTCTTCTCTGAATAATGAGTAACAGCACAATTACCTGTGTATTACTGATATTTGTTCGTACTGGATGGTCAGCGCAGTCCTACAATTATATTTCATATGCAGTATATATAATTGCTACAACAACAAAATACACATTTAAGCAACACACCACCCTAGGAATTAACCAAGCTGTTAAAAAATAACAATGTGTACTTACAGTGGCTAACTCATCAAACTTTCCAAAGAGTTCATTTAAAAGCTTCACCAGTTCCTGGGCCGTACACTGAGAGGCCAGGCTTGTGAAGCCCACAATATCTGCAAACAAGATGCTGCAAAAATAAAAAAGAGAATAAAGGTAAGTTCTCATGAAAATAATGTACATTTTTGTTTTGCAATATCAAATACCACATATAAAACATTGAAAGGCTATAGTATTGTGTCAGTTCAGGTCGGCAGGACTTTTGTTTGTCTCGCTTGTTTGCCTTGTTTCTTCTGGTCCTGTGCCTTCACGTTATCTGACTGAACTTACACATAGCTGGTGTAACCTAGCCCAGGGGTTGTCACAGTATTATTAAACATGAGTTTGATTTCTAACAGACACTATAAAGCTCTGATGCCTTGTGTGCAGAGAACATCAAGCTGAAAAAAGAAACAAGGACTAGGGGTCACAAATGGAGATTAGACAAAGGGGCATACAGAACAGAAAATAGGAGGCACTTTTTTACACAGAGAATCGTGAGGGTCTGGAATCAACTCCCCAGTAATGTTGTTGAAGCTGACACCCTGGGATCCTTCAAGAAGCTGCTTGATGAGATTCTGGGATCAATAAGCTACTAACAACCAAACGAGCAAGATGGGCCGATTGGCCTCCTCTCATTTGTAAACTTTCTTATGTTCTTATGTTCTCATGCCCCACATGTCATCCAGTTCCTATCCAGTTTTAAATAACTTTAGCATAACTGAGGCAGAAGTGTTAAAGGGACTAGGAGCTCTTAAAATAAACAAATCCCCTGGGCCGGATGAGATCCTCCCAGTAGTACTCAAAGAAATGAAAGAAGTAATTTACAAACCGCTAACCAAGATCATGCAGCAGTCTCTTGACACAGGGGTGGTACCGACAGACTGGAAAATTGCAAACATAATACCGATCCACAAAAAGGGAAACAAAACTGAACCAGGTAACTACAGACCAGTAAGCCTGACTTCTATTATATGCAAACTTATGGAAACTATAATAAGATCCAAAATGGAAAATTACCTATAAGGTAACAGGGTCCTGGGAGACAGTCAACATGGTTTTAGGAAAGGGAGATCGTGTCTAACTAACTTGCTTGATTTTTTTGAGGATGCAACATCGATAATGGATAATTGCAAAGCATATGACATGGTTTATTTAGATTTCCAGAAAGCTTTTGACAAAGTCCCACACAAAAGATTAATTCTCAAACTGAACGCAGTTGGGATTCAAGGAAACACATGTACATGGATTAGGGAGTGGTTAACATGTAGAAAACAGAAAGTACTGATTAGAGGAGAAACCTCAAAATGGAGTGTGGTAACCAGTGGTGTACCACAGGGATCAGTATTAGGTCCTCTGCTATTCCTAATCTACATTAATGATTTAGATTCTGGTATAGTAAGCAAACTTGTTAAATTTGCAGACGACACAAAAGTAGGAGGAGTGGCAAACACTGTTGTAGCAGCAAAGGTCATTCAAAATGATCTAGACAAGATTCAGAACTGGGCAGACACATGGCAAATGACATTTAATAGAGAAAAGTGTAAGGTACTGCATGCAGGAAATAAAAATGTACATTATAAATATCATATGGGAGATACTGAAATCGGAGAAGGAATCTATGAAAAAGACCTAGGAGTTTTTGTTGACTCAGAAATGTCTTCATCTAGACAATGTGGGGAAGCTATAAAAAAGGCTAACAAGATGCTCGGATACATTGTGAAAAGTGTTGAATTTAAATCCAGGGAAGTAATGTTAAAACTGTACAATGCACTAGTAAGACCTCATCTTGAATATTGTGTGCAGTTCTGGTCACCTCGCTATAAAAAAGATATTGCTGCTCTAGAAAGAGTGCAAAGAAGAGCGACCAGAATTATTCCGGGCTTAAAAGGCATGTCATATGCAGACAGGCTAAAAGAATTGAATCTGTTCAGTCTTGAACAAAGAAGACTACGTGGCGACCTAATTCAAGCATTCAAAATTCTAAAAGGTATTGACAGTGTCGACCCAAGGGACTTTTTCAGCCTGAAAAAAGAAACAAGGACCAGGGGTCACAAATGGAGATTAGACAAAGGGGCATTCAGAACAGAAAATAGGAGGCACTTTTTTACACAGAGAATTGTGAGGGTCTGGAATCAACTCCCCAGTAATGTTGTTGAAGCTGACACCCAGGGATCCTTCAAGAAGCTGCTTGATGAGATTCTGGGATCAATAAGCTACTAACAACCAAACGAGCAAGATGGGCTGAATGGCCTCCTCTCGTTTGTAAACTTTCTTATGTTCTTATGTTCTTATGTTCTCAAGTGAATTGGCTGGAAATCCTCAGAACTAAGTGTACATACCAGTGTGTGTAAACCAGGATCCGAATGCTTAGAACAAGGATTCATTTAGGGGATTTTAATCCCACCAGAGTTAATTTAGGGGACAGAGACAAGGTTCCTGGAGCGGGACCTCATATTAAGTGGGAGTGGCATTGTTGGTACCCTAGTGGCTGCCACCACCCACTGCAACTGCCTATTAATTAATAAAACCTGGACGCCTGAGCGGGTTTCAACGTCAACCTCTGTCTCTCTTGTCAGTCAGCGGATACCCACATACTAACAGAACACTCTTGTTACACAGCCCCTTAACAAAGAATGTTTCATTTTCTCTCTTGCATGTTGTAAATAAGACTGACTTAGTGTAATTGATATTCAATAAAAGCTTATGTGCCATTTTCATTACAATATTATCTGTCGTGTGAGGTAAGTCTAGTATTTCTACAAAAGTTTGTGATACAGGTCTCAATTGGTTCTCATTTGTGAACAGTATTAATGGTGGTATAACATTAGATATAATATGTTATACCTGCTCTGGGGCTCTGTTGTGTAGCCTGTTTGTAGAAGAGAGTCTTGATCTTGGCGTTGCTCTATTGTCTGTGATCCTTATCATCTGCTGTTAATAAGTGTCCAATGCCTTGAGCTCTGTGGTGGGGGGGGTTGTACAACAGGTCATTGCTTCTGCCTCTTGATTTGTTTGAGGAATTGTGTTTCTGTTTATCTTTTTGTTTTCCCAGATTTAATTTTCTGCACCCTTTTCAAATTTTAAGGGTGGAATAGGTTACACATGATGGTATGTGCACCTCATGTGTAATCTATTTAACACCCTTAACATTTGAAAAGGGACCTGGTTACACTGACTTACACAGATACAATACCATTTACCTCAGTGATATGTGGGTTGAAAATAAAATATCTTTTTTGCATTTTTAATGAATCAATTAACAGCATTATAATAATTCAGTGTTTAAGCTGGCTTTGCAATATAGCCATGATGAGTGTGAAAGGAGAAACTGTAAGTACTTCTTGGAAAACACCCACACGTTTTACACTTTTCAACTTATTCTGCTTCCATCTGATCTCAGTTGATACATTTTCACACAAATGGTAGTCTGTATGTTAACACTAATTTAGTTAGGATTAATTAGCACTATTGCAACAGTGTTTTAATGTTATATAATGTTATTTAATGTTAGATGGTTTCTAGTTCAAATAAATGAATTTTAAAAAATGGCTACAGTTTTACAGCATTGAAGCAATTTTTAAAATGCATTCATAAATCACATAAAAATAATCTTAAAATAAATTGTTGTCACTTTTTTAAAGTCTTAATTACAACAGAAAAATGTGTTGTACCCAATGTTCAAATTGTATTTACTCTTTGCAGTACAGTAGGAGAACATTGATCAATCAAAAGCATACCCAAGCAAGCAATGTTATAGTGTTCATATTCTTAATATTTGTTATAATATAATAGTGGTGCAATTAATTGATTTCTAGATAATATTTATTAAAGTTATTTCAGGAAGGCAGCAAGTACTGACTGTGGTTAGTGTTAACCTTTACCAAGGAAGTAATATAAACAGCCTAGATATTCCTAAAATGTTGGACGATACATAAGGTTTTACGAATTTTGGTTAGAAATCAGAGAAAATGTAGAATTTTTTTTTGCTCTGTTGCAATCAGTGTTCCAGATAAGATTTTGGGTCATTGATAAAGTCACCAAATGTCCCGTTTTGGATAGGACAGTCCCACTTTGGGAAGACTGGATCCAGTGTCTCCAGAATTCTTTTTTTTTTTTGGGACACTCATTTCTTCCCGTTTTTTTCCACGAGCATCGCATCGCTGGTAAAAGAATATTGTATTTTATTGTATTTTCATGCAGGCTGCTGTGTTACTTAAATGATAGAGCCAGTCAATGCAGGCTCTACCGTGTGGTAGATGACCGCGACTGGAGTTATAACTCCCAAGCCGAAGACGAGGGCGCTAACGAAAGTCAAGGTCATCTACCACACGGTAGAGCCCGCACCGAGAGGGCTCTATCACTATTAGAAAATTATTTCTTTCTTTATTTTCTCTTTAAAAAAAACTTTAAAACCTATATTTACCTTGAACTTCTGATATTCTGCCAGTTAACATTCTGCTGAGGAAAATAGTCCCTAACAGAATTAGAATAGAAAAATGACATACATGTAGAAAAAAAAACTTTATTATTATTATTATTATTATTATTATTATTATTATTATTATTATTATTATTATTATTATAATTATTATTGTTATTAATAACATATTTATTTATTGGGGTCTTACTCTTTCTTATTATAATTTATCTGGACATGTACAACTGTTGAATAGTCCGTGCAGTATTGAGTCTGACTCGAAACTTGTTGTTGGAGGCGGGGCGTCATTCAAGCAGGCAGGGAGTGGATTGGCTCGTGCTGAAAGAACTGAAACAGGGCTGGGGTTTGACTGGCTATTTTTGAGGGAGGGTGTTGTTTGAATCCAGCCGATGACAGAATTGTGGACCAATCGTGTCTGTGAATGTCCTGTCACAGACATGATTTCCCTTGTCTCTAGACCAGCATCAGAAAGTATGTTTTAAGTAGCTTTTCAGGTTAACAGATTAGTTGTAGATTAGAATGCTAAGGGAAAAAGCCGGGATTTTTTTGGGCGGATTGATTTTAAAATATAAATCACAGTTAAGCACTTCACTATTCCAGTGAGCATCTATGCAAAATAGAAGCCAGCTAGATCAGGAAGCTGATTGGCTGTTCAAACTCAAACGTTTTTAATATAATATGTAACTTATTACAGTACAATGACACTTGGTTGAACGGCCAGTAGCATTAAAAAGTAGCTGTAAAGCAACATGCAAATCTGGAGAATTACTGAAGAGTCAAGATTCATTCTTGCAGCCAATCACAGAGAATTGCTAAAGCGAACTTTCGTCTATCCTCGTCTGAATGGTCAATGTCACTGCCTGAAGAGGTTAGATGAAGGTAGTCTAATTTTAACTGCTCATACAGGTACCATTTTATTGTGTTGATATTATTTGCTTCATCCAGGATATTTGTATACTGTGCTCATCCGTTATAATGCGCCTCGTTATAGTGCGGAATCGCTTATAACACAATAGGGTTGTGGCTCCCATTTGCTCCATAATGCCATTACAGTAGCCCTTTTATACTCCTAAGGTGGAACACAAATAGCACGGTCTTATAACTATGGCTCCCCACTACAGCATTATATAGGGTGAGCACTGTATCTGCGTGGAAACGACTTTGATTTGTGTGTAGCTATAGGCGACAATTGCAGAAATCAACGCTGTCATGTCACATCACTGTGCTATGTTTCCAATGGAGTGCACTGAAGTTTGTTGTGGTTTGAACACTTTGTGCATCAAAACAGCCCATCACAACAATAAGAGGGGCTGTAAAATGTGACAAGTATTTGGAAAAATATTTTCTATTAAAATAAGTCTATATTCACTTTCAACACAGGCACTCTCTAAGAAACGTATGTTGGTGAATAATACAAAATAATTTGTGAAACTTGTTGTAAAAATATTTTAAAAGTTTCAGAACATTTTTTTAAGTATACATTTTATGCCATTTTTAGCAATAATGACATAATAGTTCCAGGTGCCCATTACATTTTTAAAAATGTATTTAAATTGATATTTGGTTTATAAAGAAATAGTTTAAAACAATAAAAAAAGTCCTCATTTAATTTAAAAAAATACCTAAATAAGCTCTTTTAGAGGCAGGATATATCTCTATTTAATTTGGTGACCCCTTATTTTTATTTTTGTGTTAGATGTATTATAGAAGTAGTATATTTTATCCTGCAAAGTTTAAGATGAAAATAGACAATGGAGTACTCGTATTTAAGATTAATGCTATCGATTGCATACGCGTGATAGCTATGTGATATTTTAGAAGTACTGTATTTTACTTAATCACTGCTATTAGTTTAATGGAAGGAAAACAACACCTTGATAAAAAACATGTTTTTTCCTTCAGCAAAAGAGGCAAAGGTCAGGGCTGGAGGTGAGGTTGATTCCTTTAAGTTTCTCAAATAGCTTTATTTCCAAATATCCTTTTTAACATGTTTTAAGACGAAAGGTACCACTTACAACAGAAAGGAACCTGTTAAAATGTGTTCATTGTATGATGACATTTCCTACCTTGTCTACACAATTTCTGAGTACCAATCAATGATACATTAGTCACTTCCTCAGAGAACACTTCACCTAAGAAAATCACCCCTTGTGGTGAAACTGATTTTTTCTATTGTAAATGCTCCGGCTAAAGGGACAGGAACTTCGCTTAAAAGAACACATTCTTGGCACTGATAGTGATTCATTCACAATGGATACAGTACTGTTTGGTAAACAAACAGCGAAATGTGCTGCTGTTTCTCTTGCTACAAAAAGTTAGAAATTGTTCGAGCTCTTGAAAAAAACCTGAATCAGACATAAGTTGCTGAACAATTTGATGTTACTGGTTTTGGTGAGTTGCTTCACCGTTCTGTTAAATAATGTAGCACTTTCCATCTCTGGAAGTGGATGGGAATCAAATTTTTAAGACACAACTAATGTACTATATGGGCAATAATACAAAAGCATCTGTAATTTGACAAAAAATTTAAATAAGCATTTTTTAGAGGCTCTAAGTGAACTAAACACTGATAAAGCTCTGGCCATCGACTGTGTGGCCATAGATCAGAGGAGATCTGTTTTTCAAAGAGTATCTGGGAGAATGCCTGTGAGCTGATACCAAAAAAATATATATTAACTGGTGCCCTGTTAGCCTCCGCTATTTGGACTATAAAATTTTGTCCAAGGCTTTGGCAAAATCTTTGGTTACTGTTCTATTGGGCAGCCAGAGCAAGCATACTGTGTACCTGACAGGTCCATTTTGATTAAAACAAATTTAGTTATTATTTTAGCTGCTTCCAGATTTTTTGGTTTTAATGCAGGTTTTATTCCCTGGATCAAGAGAAAGCTTTTGACAGGGTACATCATGAATACCTTGTTAAAGTTTTTAGGGTGTTCAGTTTTGAGGTTTGTTAAATAAAAGTGAACTACTTTATTATAATGTTTTTAGTGTACTGAAGCTAAATGGTGTATTAAGTTCTCCATTACCTATTCAAAGAGGAACCTGTCAGGGCTGCTTCCTATCGGGAATGTTATATTCTCTATCTATTGAGCCCCTCATTCATAAACTACTAACTTTACTAACTGGACTGTCTATTCCACAGGTGTCTATTCCACAGCTTTGATATGCAGGTTTTAATTGATTGTCAGGAGAGGTTTGAGAGAGTTTCATCGGCTAAAATGAAATGGATGAAGAGTAATGCATTACTAATGGGAGATTGGGGGGGGAACCAACCTCCAGACCTTCCAGTGGAACTGGTGCTAATTTAGAGTATCTGAGAGTGTTTTTAGGTGGGGAGGAGTGGTTAAAGAGAATTGGAGGGAGTATTACAACAGGTGCGAGGTAAGCTGCAGAGCTGGCGTTGGCTGATCATTAAGTTGTCCTTTAGGTGCATTTTAATTTTTATATATGTATTTTATTGTCTAAATGACTCCAAAATTTAACCTACCTGATAGATATGGAAACACTAGCTTGGAAAAAATCTGAACTCCTACCTGAGCACTTGGGAGTAAAATCAGTGAGGTTTTTGGTATGTTTTTAACACAGCTGCATGCTGCTCTGTCCGGAGAGGGTTTGACAGTGTTAAAGGAATTTTTCATGGGGGCAGTAATCCCAGTTAGAGTCTCCACTGTTGGAACTGCAGATCAGACCAGCGGTAGAACAGAGCAGTGATACTCCAGGCAGGCTACTGCAATTTGGGAACAGCTACAATTTATAGCTCAGAGAGATTATTTTATATTTAGCTATAGAAAAAATATGAAAACTTTTCTGCACATTTTACATAGGCTAATTCTCATGCTTGTATTAAAGAAGGTTATATAGTATTTCTTTCGGAAGTAAAGAAGTGATAACATTTCATTTGATCAGAAAAGGAATACAATGTCAAATTAGCCTTTGTAAAATATGTAGTTATCTAACTCAGATTGTCAGAAGACGGTTTCTCATGATCCTTGATTGGTTCCGTTTTAACACTAGAAGGACCAGATATACCTAGAAGCCCCACAGCAGTCTTTCTGACAGCAGTATTCAAAACACTGTAAATAGTATAACGTAAGGAGAAACAGTCGGACGTAACTCGTTTTTTTTATTTATTTATTCATTTTTTTATTATTGAGTACACCACAAACATTTGAACAACCGAAGCATATTATATTATATATTGTAACACAGCAGGGAAGGGGGTAATATCCTCCCTGCCAAAAACATGTTTTGTTTGTTATTTTATTGTTTAATTATCACCCGCACCTGGTAGTTATTGTAAATTAGTCCACATGCAGGGATTAAAAGGTGAGTCTGCTCGGGGCTGCTGAGTAGAAGGAAGCAGAAGGTGCGCTCTGTTTACGAGCAGGCAGATAAATATTGTTTGTGTTTATGTTGCAGGTAAATGGCATAGCCATCCTGCAAGCTAGTCAGGCACCTGCTCCGAAAGAGCTAGGTGTTGGTTTTGTTTTTGTTTATTTTTGTAATTTAAAAGTGCACATCAGCTCTATTTCTTTCGAATCTTGTGTGTTGGTCGTGGCTTTGAAGGGAAAAGAACCCGAGCGAGCCTGGTTGGCAAGCCGGCTGTTACAATATGAACATTTATTTTACAAATCAAAACAAGAAAATGTAAATAAATAAACATCTGAATAGACATTAGTTTACAACATGCTGTACATATTTATAAAAGTGAAACGATAGCAATACATTTTTTTACTTTTCAACAGCAATCGGTTTATTATCAGATGAGCAAAAGCAAATGAACAACGTAGATAAATAAATTTAGAAAAAAAAAACATTTTACAGAAGCACACAGCACAAGAAGTTATAAAAAAGTATTTTTCTTTTTTTCGACAAAAGGGTATTCCTTTACCTTGAGTCTAAGACTGTTCACAATCAACACAGATAATGTGCTTCTCCACACCGCCTTTCTGCACAGGGCACAGCTGTCCAAAGTTTTATTTATTATTGCACTTGCCAACCTGGCATTGCCGTCTCTTGCAGCTCTCAACGGGGTTGCCAGCTTCAGCTGTGGGTACTCGCTTGGCAGACTCCCTCTGTTCCAAATGCTTCTTGCAAAGTTCCTGTGCTAGCTGTCAAATATATTCTATCCTTGGTAAATTCTTCTCTGTGCATTCTTTGTAAAGTACCCAGGAGTTGATGGCTGCTAGGTTCAATACATTGTAAAACACCTGATCAAACCACCATCAGGATCCATCTGATCCAAAACATCAACTTCATATTTTGTTGTGTAGTAAAACTCCACAGTCTCTGGTATTTATTTTTACTAGTCCCAATGCTAATCGACTGACCAAAGCAGCGCAGCTGGCAAGCACGTGCCAGCCTTCAAAAGGCTGATTGAAAACAACAGACTGTCAGTCATTCACTCAGGCAGAGAGTAGAGACTAATCTGATACAGCTAAACACATTGCAGACTGGTAAATAAAAATAATTAAGTAGAATACAGTTTTGTTTAATCAAAATACAATTGTTTTCTGTGTGGCTTTTAGGTATAATGTAATATCTCCTTTATTTCTGCACTCACGCGTTTCATGCTTTGTGAGAATATTTAATACATATGGACAGAAATGAACGGGCAGCCCCATATGTGTTACACGGCTCTAGAAAATTACATTTTAAAACCAAAAACCGCCAAAATGACCATTGCGGTGCTTCTAGTGTTAAGTGAAACCTGTCAGATTACAGCATGTTAAACTTGGAATTTTGAAATACAACTATTCAGAGGAACTTAAATGGTTTCCTTAGCAGGACTACTATTTACCATACTTAATAACTACTTCAGAAGGAAATTGTTTGTGAGATAGGGAAGCTTCTAAACAAAACTGTGAAAAGGTGGGGCTTCTGAGTGATGCAGTGGGCTTCATTTATTGCACACGGTCAAAAGATAGGATATTGAACACATTTCATCACCTTTAGGATTTCCACCGCATAATCTAAAATGTATTGCTTAATAGAAGAAAGTGGCTGAAAAAAATAATATCCTAGTATCTATTAATCACAGCACACTAATGATCCAAGCAGAAACTACAATAGAAAAGAAATATACAGAACAAATACCATTTCACATTAAATGGTAAGAAATGAAATATTTTGAAAAAAAAAATAGATTCTACGAAGTAACCATTTAATAAACAGAAATATTGGGATATGTAATGTTTTCTTGCAGGAAGGGCCTGGTTTGCAGATTGGACACTGGAGGGATAACATAGAGATAGAGCAAGACAGAGAGAAAAGATGCAGTGTCTTAGGTAGAAAATGGACTAGATTTGCAGCAGTAATCAGCAATAAAATAGTTTTTTGTGAATTGAGAATCTCAGAATTTGATGTTATTGAATTGCTTCTGTGTAATACAATAACTACACTTGCTGTGCAGAAATGAAATTACAAAGACAATAACATAATGTATTCACAAAAAAAGTTTTTGAAAGTAAATGATTCTTGTCTGTATGTCACAATAAGTCTGTGCGTTCACTTTCAATATGATACTAGATCAAACATTGCCAAAGTGAAAATTAAAACCCAAGAGCTTCCCTGTAGCATGGAAGTATATGCACACATATACATTTATATTAATAAGAGCAAAACACAAAATTGTTAAATATTCTACATGTGAAGTACGGAAACGGTGCTCTCCCTACCCAAGAAGTGAGAGGTCGGCACTCCCTGACAACCCCGCAGCACTACACCCCTGGCCACAGGTGTATAAAATAGGTGTTCACAGGTGTTAGTTACAATGATTAGAATTGATGTTGGTGATAGAGTTGGAGGTCGGTGTTCCAGGTTCCGTGCTGTTCTGTCTGTTTGTCTACGTTTGTAAGTTTTTGTAAAACCTTTTGTTTTGGCCCTTGTGCCGCATTTTGTTTTGTCAAATGTGTTTTTGTAAGTGTTTTGTCCATGTTACTTTTGTTTAGTTTTTAATTAGAAGAGCATAATTTAACTGTGTTTGAGTCTTTGTCCCACCCAATACCACCTGAGCTGTGACTCAGCTGTACCACATACCACATTATCATGAGTAGCCTATAAGCCAAATGTTTACTGTCAGTTTTTATTAAATTAGTCAGTGGTGCAGTGCTAAACTGTGCACCACTACAAACCACCTGCATTTTAATAGAATAGTTGTGTTTCCTATGCTTAGAATGAGCTGGGGGGGCATGTGTACAGTCTATTGCTCCCAACACATTGGGGAATCCAGAAATGTCATAGTAATGCTTGTAAGTACATCCTGCTTTTGGGGAAAAATAAGTATTTGGATGTATTAAGCACAAAATGCATTAAGTGCCAGCAACAGCTGCCACAGTCCCCTGAAAGGACCCAGAAGAAAGATAATGCAGGGTAGACAATAGTTTCACCACTGCAGGGATAACAGGCTTCCCTGAGTGACAGGCTCCAGGTCATCTTTAAATCAGACAGCAGCTCAAGAATTATGTGGATGCAATCACACCTGCCATGGTTAGGGGACAGTATTTTTCATACTGCCTTTCGACTGTTTAAAACATGTTTCAAAAGTTTTTAACAAACTGATGCAATTGTAAGTGTCACAATTGCCGGCAGCTTTAGTACATCTCATTATAATATTTGAGAGCCCTTATTTACACTAACTCCACCCCACCTTTGCACATTTATGCAGGAAAGCCCATAATTTGAAATTCATCTAAGGTTGAACTGCAAAGCATTCCCTCAAAAGACACCTCGTTTGCAACTGGTTTGCAACTATTGTGACAGCCGCAACACTTTAGTACATCTACCCCTAAGGCCCAAATTTATAAAGTGGAAAAACAGACCTCAAAAAGCCATGTAATGTGCATGTTCAGTACGGCCGCACTCATCGTCAAAATAACGACCTATTTTATAAGACTAATTAGGTGAAGCAGGCGATCGTGCAATCAACCAATTTAAATACCCCAAACCGCAATTAGTGGTGGACAATTACTCACCTCTCACAATAAATAGTGGGTTTGGGTCAACCCTGCGTGTGTAGGCTACACATTCCAAAAGAAAATGAATGGCACACAAAGACCTCAGTCTGGTACTAGCCATGGTGATGAGGATGCTCGGAAGTGAAAACTGAAATTTACCAATATGGAAGTGAAGATTTTGTTACAAGCAGTACTTGTAACACATTAAGATGTGTTACAAGCTCGAAATACATCACCAGGACAAAGGAATAAAATATGGAATGTGCGATGGCTTCTTAATAAACAAATGTACCACTTCAGAATTAGTAGTCTAGGTTGCTTATACATTATGACGCATGATCGAGTTACTGTGCTTCGCATATTAGTTCAACTTCTTATTTCATGTAGAATAATTCCAGGAGTATAGACTTTACAAACTTCAGAAACAATACGTTTTTTATTTACTTACATCCATGGCAGTCAAGCGGGTGGAAAATCCTTCCATTTTACAGCAATATGTTCAACAACAATAACTCCATATAGTTAACTACGACTTACATCTTCTTAAATCCTTATGCAGTTACAACTCTCCTATTTCTTATGCATGTCTGTATTTATGTATTATTTTAAAGCATATCTGTATGGTCTACAATATAGCTAAATTATTCAGATGTGCCAACAACCAGCTGTACTGTATTTGCTCTAGCTAGAAACTAACTGTGTCATCTGTCCCTTTGTCCTTTTTTTCCCCATTTTCTTTCAAACTCAAAAGTCTGAACCAGTATTGCTAATACCAGAATGCCATATTACAAAACATAAATTCTGTAGGCATTACTTAAATAATTGTGGAGGATCAGCCCTCATTGTATTACATGTATATGAGACTTTTTCTTTAGTGCGCCTCGGAACATCATTCCATCTTTTCTTAATCTCCTCCATCATTCTTATAATAATGCCTACACTATAGAAGTAAAGGCTCTCGTTAGAACCTTGCTTTGCCACTGGGGGGAGACCTTTTTAGGTGCTTCTAACAACCTATTTTTACATGAATTTTCTATATTCTCTATTTGCAGAATTTCTGTTTTGTCTTTTATTTATTGAAAATTTGAGTTTGCAAAACAATATGGTATTATAAACGCAATTTACAAACTGACTTGATCAGAAGGGTTAAAAAAATTAGCTCTTTGCAAAATGTTATTAAATGTTTCTTTGTCCTTGCTTTTTGTTTCCTTGCTGCAGACAAGTCTCCCACATCACCTTGCCTTTTACATATGCTACTGTTTGACTGCGACAAAGTAACGCCTGTTTTTCAGAGTTCTTAAAATAACCAAGCAAATACGAGGCCCGCAATTACAGGCAGCTTTAATAAATTAGACAGAATATTTAAGATCTAATTTGCAAAATCTCCTCCCAATTTTAGCAGTCTTGTTCAGAAACACCCCAGAATTACATATGCATATAAAGAATTACATGTGCATCAAGGGCTATTTTGCGTGTGTTTTATAAGTCATAAAACATGTGCAATCCTTTTCTAAATCTGGGGCTAGGTGTTTAATTAAGGGTTGAAGCATCTAAATCACTTATGCTAGTCTAGAGGACTAAATTATCTACTAAATTATCTAGGTAACATTAGATTTAGACGTGACAATGTAGGTGTGATTTTTGAAACATGTACTAGCATGCTGATTGACTAGGCAGAATAACATTTAGGACAGTAATGAGCAGACAGGGCTCAGAATCGCCTATGTTTAGTTCTTTAGGTGTATGTAATAGTTATTTGCATTTCTGGGAAAAAAAAAAAAAACCCACAATGTGTACTTTTCAATAAATGGCTGCAAATCCCAATACAACTGGAGAGTTGTAGAAAATTAAAATAACAGAAAACCTAACTTGGTTTTATTTAGTCCTGATTAATAATATTGTAGCAAGCATGGGAGTAATTGACGGACACACCAAGGCTCTTTCAGGTACAATACATTTTTTTTTTTATAGGCAGCTAACAGCAGCTAGCACCATCCACATACTTTTGCTCACACAGTCACAGGCAGCCCTTACCTACCCCTGAGCGCTACACCGACTCCCAGGGTGACACATACTCAAACAGGGGCAAATACAGAACAGATTCAACAATCTCAGAATTATTCAACACAAAAACCATGACCCTTTTTCGGTCAGACGGTGCAGAAAACTACACACAGCTGTCACAATCACAGGGACTGGCCAGTCTCGTACTGCAGCCACATTAGCAGGGTCCGTGGCAATGCCTCTGCCCCAACAACGTGCCAGAGGAAGTGTGCTTCTGAAATACTGCCAGGACGCCATTTGTCCTGATGTTTAGAGTAAACATTGAAAACCCAGGAATAAAATGTGAAATTTTGGGCATTACTGTAAACTGCCACAGACTCAGACCAATGGAGAACACAGTCTTTGGCCGTGCCTCAGAGGCCAGCTTGACCTTCCAGTAGCCGCTGCACAGATTGAGAGAGCTGAACCAGCAAGAGCCTGTGATGCAGGGCCAATGATCTAGGGGCTTGTCGATTCTGGGCAGGGGATACGAGTCGTTATTGGTAATTGTGTTCAGCTTGCGATAATCCATGCAGAACCGCAGTGACCCGCTTTACTTCTTCACCAGCACAGCCGGTGCAGCCCAAGGGCTGGCTGACAGTACAATTACACTGGCAGCGGCCATCTCACAAATCATACCCTTCGGCCGTCTCACATTTTGTCAAGGGTAATTGGCATGGCCGCTCCCGGATCAGAGCCGAGTTCCCTGTGGTGATGTTGTGCTGGACTAATCCGTTGCACTCACAGTATCCAGGTGCCCCCTCAGTAGCTCCCACAGCGGGTACTACTGGCTCTGGGATAGGCCCTCCTTGTTCCACTGCCACAGCGCTTCCACCATATCTGCTGTTCCTGGTACAGCCAGAGATGACATGCAGTCTTGCGTACCGTTTGCACTGCAGGGGGTGGAGCACAGGAGGTGGCAACCCTCAATAGCTCTGTCGCTGATGCGCCGTCATGTGCTTCTGGGAGGGGCCAGGACCTGCCCCTCCACGTCCAATGAGACCTCCTCTTCCGCTGATGCCGCCAAGTGGCCTACATGTGACAGCTCATCTATTCCTTCTCCTGACCCGGGATCAGTCGCAGTATGTTCTGGCCAACACGCAAGGCTCCCCCAGTCATGCTGAAGGTGGCTCTCCCTTTGAGCCCGGCTTGCAAGATGGAGATGGTGGAACCAGTTTCATTAGGGCAGGGGGTGCGTGCAGGCTGTTATCCTGTCTGATAGGCCCCACCATCGCCACAGCGTCTCTCTCATTATTTTGGAGGAGGGAGAAGGAAGGTGGTGGAGTGGCAGTCCCCCGTCTATGCCTCTCCACTGTCCCTGCTTGCTGGATGCTTTCTGATGCCAACAGTACTGGGTGGCGGTGGCGTCAGACTTGCAGGTGACTAGGGCTCCCACAGTTTCAGCAGCATCTCTCCTCTCTCTCTGGCGTGGTTTGCCTGACAGCAACGGCACCGTCATCTGCGTCACTGTCCTACTCTTCCATCGGCGCAGGTCATCTTCGGGGCTCAGTCTCGCTCGCCCTCCTTGAGCACAGGCTCGACCCTTTTGGCATGGGCCAAGGTCTGCTTCGGGAGGTTGGGGCGGCAAGCCAGACCTGCTGTCGGAGCATGGTGGGGGTCAGGCCAGGCACAAATGCCTCCATCACCAGGTCTTATTGTACCGCTGGCAGGTAACCTGGATAACCCCAACTCGCTAAGTACATCACGTCCGGAGCCAGGACATCGAGTTTCTCATCGATGGTCCTTTTGCATGTCTGCCCGATTTGCCAACAGGCAGCAACTGCGAGTCAGTCCGGCCGTGCCCGCTACAATATTAATAATATTACAGTCTGAGAAGTACTACTCTCGATGTAGTCAGCTACTGCGTTCATTGAGTCTCCTCCCAATAGTACTATGAGGCAATTACAGTTATTTTGTTTTCTGCTAATCTTCCTTGCTCAGCCTCTTGTGCTCTCCCTTTCCAAGTTGACAGAAACACTCCCTAAAAATAAAAAAAAATTTAAAATATATATTTTTAAAAAACTGTACTGATACTGCACCAATGCAAATAAAGAAAAGATAATATTGTATTCCTTATTGATCGCCTTGCTATATGAATATAAAGCACCCAACTCACTCCAAACACGGAATATTGTATTTTTTATATAGATTTATCATGCAAAAATCAGTTGACAGATACGCAAATTGGTAGGTGGTCAGACTGAGGGGGACAAATATGACACACAGAAATCCTAAAGATCAAATCCAATCGCTTATTTTTCAGTGACAAACACGCATTGCAAATAACTGGATTCAACTGTACTTATTGGTCACATGTTTCTGTCAATACCCAGGCTGGCTACAATTAACTGTCCTGGTGTAACCTCCCATATTATAGATTCTGATGTCTTTCCATATCTACCCCTTCTCCCAGAATCTACCCGCCCTATAAGGAGGAAATATTATTAAACAATAACACATGTCAAACATGAAACCTTTGCTAAATTGATATTGTTTTATGAATTACTGTGAGATAGCATAATAATATTAATAGTCTGTTTTGAAATTCCCAAAATAAAATGCATCTTGAACATACTTTATTTTCATAACATATTTTATTTATTGATGTATTTATTTATTTATTTGCAGTTACACATTTTAAATGTTCTGCTCATCTTCTGTTAATTCATTGGTTAATTGGTGGATTAAATATTGTAAGAGGTTTTCCACAAGTTTAAAAAAACATAGTTTTTTGGGGTTCAGTGCCCACATTAGGGTTACTCTTTATCTATATGTGCATATATGTATGTGTACCTATGAAAACATGTCCTGCAAATTGTTAGATGTATTGTAAAATAATATATTTCCATATATTTAACACATTTTCCTCACTATAATTTAAATCTTATCTACTATATATATATATATATATATATATATATATATATATATATATATATATATATATATATGTGTGTGTGTGTGTGTGTGTGTGTGTGTGTGTGTGTGTGAGTGTGTGCAATTCGTATTTTTCAATGCTTAGAACACCCAGTACACAACTCATCTGGAGTGCTGGTTGCAACCAAACAAGCATTTGCACATAGAACGGCCTACTAATTAATCCAAAATACCAAAAACAAACATATTAAAACAGATTTGTATACATTTCTTTAATTAGTGGAACAGTTATCCTAAATAGATACTATGTAATACAGTACAGCAGTAGAGGCTTGATGACTGTGAAGGAAAACTAAAGGTGCCCAATCTCAGCTTCAAGGAAAATCACAGAAAACACTGTTTAAAAATAGCACTGTTATTACAGACTAAATACTCGATTCAAGTGCCTCAAGGTCAACAGAATAGCTGATTTATAAGTACATAAAAAGCACATTAAGCTCTAAAGCTAAACTAATTAGGAGTTTACCATGGATACAATACTTCCATAAACAAAACAAGCCAATACAGGGTGCGTTCGGCTCTAGAGTGCATTGCATGATATAGGCAATCAACACTCCTAATGCAACAATATTTGAATAAAAACAGATTTTTCCACAAAGAAATTTAACTTCCTGATGTACACTGTTTAGTTTAGGAGGCAACTTTATAGCCCCTGGAAACCTGTTTGCCACTATTGCCTACTGTTGTATCTTTTTGAGTCACATGATCTTGGCATGCTCCTGGTCAAAATATCAACAGTAGTTATTTGTGCAAGTTGTGTCGTAGTGCACATTTTGGATTTGTATGTGGTATATGGCTTCATTATGATGAGGGAATGATGCATGCATAGTTGCAGATTGTTATTTGATTGTTGTTATTTTTTTAGATTCTGATGTAGGTGAGTCAACAATAAAACTAACCCATTCCAAATGAGCTTGCTATCTGCTAACCCTTATGTAATGTAGTTGTCTGTTATACATGTGTATGGGTCATAAGCATACTTATGGAACATTATATTACGTATGTGACCCATTCATTATATCATTCAGCCTTTCGTGTTCCTGATGCTCAAGACGCTCCATTGCATGATTTCTCATGGAAATGAAGAACAAGTGTGTTACATTTCCTTGTGGGTACGAATAAAGCACTTGCCCAATAAAAACAATTGCAGTTGTCCACCCTCTGTAGTTAAAGGGTTTTATGGCCATAGCCACTGTGCTGCTACTGGTTCATGTCAATACCAATCTAATTGCATCTGTTTTATCATTTTATGTCTTGTCATTGTGAGGACGTAATTACATTAATATTGACTTATAAATATACATTTCATGTAATTGAGACCCATGCAGTTCTCAAGTGCATAAACTATTTTTATAACACTATAATATTGTGTAAGGTAACAAGACTCTTTCAAACAAACAAACAAAAAAAAAAAGCCTACCAAAAGATCTGTTTTTACCGTATTTTCTAGTTAGTGATGTAAATACATGGGTCAAAAATGAACCTCTAAGGAAACACAGGCAGGAAAGATGTGCTCTTACCTGACATTGTCATGCCTCTGAATATAGATCTTGTGAAAAATCCGTTCAGGAGGTTTTAAAAAGTCTTCCTTCATCTCCATTGCCACATTTCTAGGCAGAAGGCTCATTAGAAGTCGCTCCTGAAGAAAAATAGGGTTATGATTCTAAGATCTACACTGTTACTCACAGCTGTTGTGTTCCTGTGAATATACTGTCGTTTCAGTAAGGATTCAGCAACAATACCTAATACATCACTTCTAGTAAATATGAAGTGTGAAGTGTATTTTTTTTTCCTAAAGAAAATGTTATTGTTTCACAAAAGCTTACACATTTTGTACAGCAACATAATAAGTTTATTAAGGCTTCTTTCCAAAATGTTGGGATTTGATCAAACGTTTTCACATGTAGTGTTTCCTGGTACAGCATATGATTTAGACTGTATAGTACTTCAATGTACATTAATGGCAAAAAAATAGAATATACATTAGGCTTTAAACAAAAGGGTACAATAATGTGCTTACTTTTTCATCCCCTACTTGAATTAGTGGATAAAAATTGCATTGCTTGTAAAAATTTGTAGGCACTTGAGTACACTGTTATTTTGTATTTACTTTAAACTGTGTATTATATTGTGTACTGAACAAGGCACTGGAAACCTAAGACCATAACGGGAAAGGGGATTAGCTAATTAGCTCTTTTAAGTAAACTGTAGGACTGTGCACAACTTTCGTTAAAAAAAATAAGAAAATTAAAAAATTAAAATAATGAAAGGCAGCGCCCACACTGAAGCATTTTGTTTCTGTGTGCTGCAGTATAACAGGGTTTTTAAATTACTTTTACAGTAGCTTATTGTGTAGCTGTACCTCCTTTTGACAACATTGTCTCAGTGGGTGACACATATCCAGGTTTGGACAAAACAATGAAACAATTAAAAGGAACACTCTCTCGTATGAAATCACAGGATTCAGTGGATGGTTCTACAAGGTTTAAATTGTTCTGACCGTTGCTTAATCAGTACAATTACATGGCTTGTATTCTGAATTTTGTTGCTGTATGATGCAGATCAAATCATCCAGTACTGTACACTAATGAAGTAATTAAAATCATATTAATTCAGAACAAGTTTAAGGTGTCTTATAAATAGGCCTATATATATATATGTGTGTGTGTGTGTGTGTGTGTGTGTGTGTGTGTGTGTGTGTGTGTGTGTGTGTGTGTGTGTGTGTGTTATGAAAAAGAAGTAATTGCAACTATGCTTATTTCAATATAAGTACATCATACATTAAAAATGCATAAATGCTTAGGATCATGTGGAGTGTTGAGTCTTAACGTATGTTGCAATTCAACAACTGATTTAGGTTTATGCGACTCTGGAAATACAATGTCCTATCAGTGTAAAAATCTTCAAATGTCATTCTTGTTATAGTTGTACTTCTTCCTGGACACGGGAATGCAACTTACGGCTATTATTAATTCAAAAAGCTACTTTACAGACCTACTACAGGTTTCTATTCTGGTATTTTGGTATCTACATCCTCCACTCTAAGAAATGAAATGAGTTTTTTATTTTGTTTTTATAAATGCATACAGTATGTATAACCTACAGGTAATTTGCAGTGTCAAATACACATTTAATCATCAGATTTATTTTAAAAGGTGTATTATTTTTGGACTGACTTTGCTTCCTCTGGTGCTTAAAGAGTCTAACTATCTGAAAATCCTTAATAAAAACAATGTTTAGCCTTCAGACCAAAATTAGCTTGATGCTACTATCTGATCTGTAGTACACACTTTGCTTCTTGTTAATTCAGCCTCATATTTGGAATATACGTTTACATGGCTTCATATTCTTCTAGTATAGCCCACTTACTGTATCACATTAGAACACTTATATACTGAATAAGGCCCTTCATATTCTGAATAATACATATTCTAAATATTGAGAAGTGGATACTAGTGGAATGTTAGTGTCTATGTAAGTGAACACTGATTAATGTCTCTCATTCCTTCAGGAATGTTGGGGTAGAACTCTGCATGAAAGAGTTATCTGAAGGGCAAACTATTAACACGGATACATACATACATTTTTTGTCCAACCACTGCATCAGTAAACATTTGTCTGGTTTTCACTGACCTGCTTCTCATTCTCGTCCTCCAGCCTCAGCCTGTCCTCTATGCAGTTTCTGGCCTGAAGAAAGGATTTTCTCTGAGCTCTTTCTGTCAGAATTCTCACAAACACTCCAGACAGATTTACACTGGCAAAAAGGACAGCATTGGCTACCAGCTGTAAAAAAAAAAAAAAATGATACTAAATTTTATATCAAATAATTTAGTCACTCTTTATTTTAATTTAAATTAATAACTAGACTACTATCATACTATCAAAAATATGTATTTTTTGTAGTTAAAGGTGAGTTAATTTCTAATGATCTATGTACATTTTAAAATACATTTTTAGTTTAAAATGCTCAATTGCCCATTTTCAATTCACATCAGCACCTTATCCCAATACTCACTCCCGCAAAACCAAGAAGTGATTGACACTAAGCTACTGAACTCTGGTCATGAGAGTTCAACGTGTCTCGTCTCCCAACTGGCCTTGTCTTGTGCCTGACCAGTACCTGTGGGGTAATGAGGCAAACCAAACACCAACCGTTGTCCATCCCCAGACCACAAGAGTGCAAAGGTCAATGCTACACGCAACCATACTTTTTAGTAGTTTATGAATAAATTAAGGGAAGGGTGGAACTTGATAACCCCAAATGAGAACTAACTGGGGCAAATGCAGAGATTCTGTATACAGACCTTTCTATACAAAAGAGCAGATTTCAGTGATCCATTAACACTTGTATGGTGTTGCTGCTAGATGGAGTAAAATGTCTTATCTGTAAAGCACAAATATGAATCAAAAAATGTCAACTTTGGATATACAGTATAATTATTACAATGTAATATATTGCACATACTGTAACTTGGAATATTTTTTTTTTGTTTGTTTGTTTTAACCTAGTTATGTAAAATGTGTATTGGTAACAGCATAACTGTAGGGCTGAATATGCTTTTGGTATTTACAGTATCAGTAAGATATTTTATGTATATAAACCTCTCCTCCATTTGCTATGACATTGGTACATTTCATTTTGTTTCATATAGTATTAAACAATACCTGGCAGATTGTGTTTTCTTGTTAAAGGATTAGACCTTCCTAATGATAGCTTTTTCATAACCATAACACAATAAGTCATTTGCACAGAAAAATGAAAATCATAATGTGCCTTGCAGCTAAAATGCATATATCAGGCACATAATATTTTTTGATGGAAAATAGATAACAATTTGCAATCAATTAATGAAATTTACATATTTACAGATGATCTCATTATTATGTCCAATTAATTGTAAACAAAATAGTAATTCACAAGTTCACACTTATTTGTATGCAAAGCTGATTCTTATTAGTATAGACTTGAAATTATTAAAATTTGAAACCTAACTGTATATTTCATTTACAGTAAGTATTGATCATTCTTGCAAAAATGCAGTATTTCCATTATGTGTGTCAGGATAAGTGTTATAATGAATGGCTAGGCTACTGAAAACCCCAATCATAAAGGTCACTGTGATTAATGAATGTGCTAAAAATAAATTTCAATGCAAGAGGTGTAAGCATGCATCCAGAATATTTTCTATACTATGTCGTGTTTTGTCAGGTTTGCTCTTGCTTCTCTGTAATTTATGCTAAAAGAGGTTTAGAGGTGTGGATTCCATACTCTCTGTTTAGTTTGTTACATATAACCATTCAAGCTTAATTTCTCATAAGATACAGAGGGTTTGGAAAGCATTAGAAGCACCTGCAATATGTAACATCTACCCCGACACCTCTGAAGGAAGTATTGGTAATCATTGCAAGATGGTTAAATATAACTCTTTAACAGAGTTGTAGAATTAAGCAGCACACGTGTGGTTACCCTTGGTAACACTACACCCTACTGATTTTGTTATGCCAGCTGTTTGCATTTTCTTGTCCAGTCCCTGTATTTCTCAACATGTGTTTACTGTTCTAATAATGTTCTCATAACAGTACACCAAGTAAAGAACATGCAAATAAACCTTTGAAGAGGTAAGTATTTTTCAAAAAAAAACCTTGGATATACGTAAGCTTATTAACCTTTAGCATACTGTGATTTATTCACTGCACTAATCATTAAAAGGGGGTCAGACGGCTTGCTGAACTCTATAAAAGTCAGAAGCTATTATTTCCAACAGGATGGCCTTTCCAGGGATAAAGCTTGTACCATGCATTTTCTATTCTCAAACAATATTGTTAATGACGGACGAACAGATTCACAGTTGAGAGTAAGATTAATACATAACAGGCATATGGCAATTCAAATAATGAATCTGCCTTAATAGGGCAGTTCGTTGAATTTGTAAAACTTATGGTAATACCGAGTCCTAGATATTGGAGTTGAATGGTTAAGTTTTCTAATCGATATATCCTATTTATATCAATCTATTCAATTCTCTGCAGCAATTTATTCTCGTACCAAGACTATTAGTGTGTGTACACTAGCAGCTCATGCCAGTTACTTTTAAGAAAGGGTCAGTACAATATTTGGTTCAGAGTACTTTAGAACCTTCACAATACGGTGTAACTGAACTTTTAGTTTATCGATGCATTATAATGTTTAAGGTATGTTATAATAAATTGATAACTGACTGCTGTTGTCAACTTTTTTGCAGTTTTCAGTTATTATCTCAACAATGTTTTAACGACTCTCCGGTGACTGCATTTAAATGTATCATTTTTAAACACTATTACATTAATTTGCCTTTGGATTTTTCTTTGCTAAAAAATATGGTTCTTTAATAATAGAAGTTGTGTTGTTATTATTATTTATTTATTTATTTATTTATTATTATTATATATATATATTTTTTTTTTTACTTTACTGTATTATTTATTGAATATCGACAAAAATAAAACAGGAACAAAGCCTGTGTTTTTCAAAAGCACATCCTTTGTGCGCTGTCCTTCTCATGGTTCTGAAAGGACGTGCACCTAGGGCAAGTTTTACCCTCAGCGTGTCTTCAATATAAACTCAAGCAATACATTAGTTGAAGTCACTTTATTATGTTCTATGATTTGACAATGATTTGACAAAAGGTGATTGCCAATTTTAAAAAGGAAGCTCAATGTCTCGCTATACTTTATTGGCTACGTACACACACTGGTACTTACTGTTCTCCACAGCGGGTGTCTTTTGGCAGTGACAGACGTTGCGCTGATAATGATATGAGATACAGATACCATAAGCCCAAATACTATGGCCAGTAAAGTCCGCACTGGTAATAAGGAATAAGCGACAAATGTCACTAGCATTAGCTGCCACATCCCCTGCTCTGGGGCGGTCGGTGGCTCCAAACCATAAGCTCCGAGTGAAAAGGGACAGCAAAGGAAAGAAAAAGTAAAGCTGAAGAGCAAGGTCAGCTTGACGATTTGTTGCAGCTGGATCACCTGTAAGTACTTGACATTGGTGACGATGAAAAGTGACACGAAGATAATACAGTGCACTGGATGGGACCCTTTGGAAATGGTCAAGCTGGGGCCAGACATGAGTTCCACCAGGGCCAAAGTTGAAGTCATTATGATCAAAACAGCCAGCGCTTTCAAAGTCGAGGTTTGCTCCAATTTCAGGTTGTAATTCTGGAAAAGAGATTCCAGCTCTTTGCAATCAAATTCGTCCTCGCAGGCGAGAGCATTTAAAGGGAATCCAGGGGGACAGTGGCCTTTCTTCCTCCTGGTTTTGACTTTCTGAAACGGAATTTCCTCCATGTCAGTGCCATTCATAAACCGAAATCAATTATCTTGCCCACTTGGTCTGTGTGTCCCCCTGCCCCCTTTCATAAATGTTGCTTGGAGAACAGGCGTTTAGATTAAAGCGCCCTAGATTTTAATGGCTGGAGTGAAGACAATGTTCCATCCAGAGCCACAAATATAACATCCTGATGCGACCACCATCCACCGGTTGATTCTTGTTGTCCGGGCAAAAAAAAAAAAAAAAAAAAAAAAAAAGTAACCAACGAGGTGTACACACTTTAGGATTCCTTAGGAATGAGTGCAAAAAGTAGATCGCACGCAGTATTCCGGTTTACACAGACATAGAAACAGGGTAAAAGATAGCAGAGCACAGGGTGATCCTATTCTATATCCAAGAGCGTTTCACTGGGCTCAGATTGGATCACGCCTGCGCAATATAGGCTTGACAAACAATGCACGTCTCACCAATTGAGACGAGAAAACTGAGAATGCAGATTGAGAAAACAAAACATAGATTTCACAACAGCCACACACACGATTCAGCCTAGTTAGCAAAATGCATAAACGCGGTGAAGGTAAACAAAGTTAAAAATAAATAAATAAATAAAATAAACATTTATTTTTAAACGTCTGACATTCTGTCCAGCGCTGTCAGAAATAAACAGTTCTTAAATTTGTGTTTCTTATTTTATAGTTGGTTTACTTGTGTTTTCACCTCTAAAATCTGAATTTTTGAAAACCACAGAACAGCAAATACTGAATACATGTTGAATAGCGAATGCTGGGTATTTTATAGACTATATGTTATATTTGGTATTATTTGAATAACCCCATAACTACTGTCTTCTTATTAAATTCAAATTATGCCGTACTATGTGTTACATGGTGTACTACGATGACACGTGGGCAATAGTTATAATAATATACCTCCGAAAATGAAATCAATACATAATATAGTCTTAGTGGGTGCTCCAATACTGCGGGTAACATATACCGCGGGTATTGCTGTTAAAACCATTACAATGCATGGAGACTGCATTTACCTTAACATACATAGTGGTATTTTGAAAAAATTGAAACAATATATAATTAGTGCAAAATATAGTTGTTAGGGTTTTGGTTTGGGAAGTACAGTACAATGCTGTCAAATGACGAAGATAAATAATTTAGTGTGTGTGTGTATATATATATAGGTACTATATATATATATATATATATATATATATATATATATATATATATATATATATATACCTATACTAGTTAACGGTATTCGGAGCAAATAATGTTAAATAAGTGTATATACTTTTAAAAATAGCAATAAGAAATGCATTAACCTTAAAAGAGGATTTTGAGAAAACCAGTATCTCCGTCTGTTGTATTGAGTGCTTTTTGTCATAGCAATTAAAATTACATGTTTGGTCTTAACATATAAACAGTAGTCGTTTTAGTTTAGATCAGATTGGTAGGCCACATCTCTTTCTTGAGGTAAAACAAATTGTAATCACGTCTATTAATCGTTTTTTCACTTTTTCTTTTCTTTTGGTTTACTGATCATGCCTGCTGCCGTCTATCTTTAAAAAAGCTCTACCAGTGATTTGACCTGCAGAGTAAAAACATAAGGCTTATTAAACCTGCAACATTCTACAGTTTTCAAATGTAATAAGTAATACCGTTTTAAGAATTTATATTTTTCATAAATATAATTAAAATTGTATACGTTTTACGTTTAAACTGAACAACGTGTGCCAACAAAAACATAGAACAATAAAAGTAAAAAGCAACTGTTTTTTCCTGCCATGACTGTCATTTACTGTCCCGGATGTACCTTATTTGCGCAAAATATCTACCTGTGGTACAGGAAAACTGTACGTATTAAATGGTATATACGTTAAAAACGAGTCCGTTTTAACCAGAGTAATTCACCATTAAAACTCATGTTGTTTGGCAGGGACATGCCTCCTCAATGCGTTGTAAACGGAACTCCGTTCTAACAGGATGCAATGTAAACATGAAGACATAAGCCCAATATCTGCTCCTGCAAGGGAGCTCGGCTCGTTTGTACAGTGCTATTGGCGCTATGCTCCAAAACAGGAGGTTCCAGAGTTCTCATCTGATCTCCGCCTGCGGGAACAGAGGTTCGTCTCAATATGTTTAGTAACAGCGTAGATGGGGTTTCTGAATGTTGATGGAATTTGCTTTATTTCATTTTTTTTAAAGGAATTTGTAAAATACTTTGTATTGGTGTGGACATTAATGAGAAAATAAACTACAGTACAGTTTATAATGGGCACAAAAATAATATTAATATTTTTTGATAAGCAGAATAAATAATGCATGAGAAAAATGTGTTATACTAATTACCACAACAACACTGCCGTTTTCTAATATATAGATTTACTGCCCTTGTATTTAATATCCTCCAGGACCATTTGCATAAGTCTACTAATGCTATTTACCATATGGCTCAATTGGAACTAAAAATAAACAAGCTGTTACTTCAGCTTAGTAAAGTAACCTAATTCCTTCTTTCAGATTAAGTGCATCTTTCCCTCCATCATACTACTTTTATTCAAGTTGTGTAAACCTGGTTTGAAAACAGATTAATTAGTAAAGCTTTGAATATAAATACTGTGCAGACAAGGAATGGATATACTTTATATAGTACTCAGTAATGGGAAGATCAAAATCTTAGGTAATGTTGGACAACTCAATTTTTCTTATCACATATATTCAATAGTAACTGCATAGGTCTTCTGTACACTATGTGTGTACTATCAGTATACAACACTGGCGGCAGAAACGCAGGGTCAGGGGGTGCACTAAATAAGATAATCGTTTATGTATTTGACCTTTTTCTGCTTGATGAAAGAAAATCTCTGCTCTACTGCACACCCTCTGAATTGAGGTTTTACATGTGACATCATCACCGCGTGGCTTGACCATACTAGTGATCAATAAGCATTGCCGGGCAAAGACAACTTAACTAAGTGTGGTCGTTAAAATTTCAATTTTACAATGCCAGTTGTGTGTTGTGTTGGGTGCACAACAGAAGAGGAGAACAACTTTGCCCCCCTGCCTGCTGAGTCAAACCCAGTGAAAGAAGACAGACTGGATTCCAACTCAGAACCAAGTCAAAGAAAACAGACTGGATGCCAACTCAAAACTCAGTCAAAGAAGACAGACTGGACTCCAACTCAGAACCCAGTCAAAGAAGACAGACTGGACTCCAACTCAGAACCCAGTCAAAGAAGACAGACTGGACTCCAACTCAGAACCCAGTCAAAGAAGACAGACTGGACTCCAACTCAGAACCCAGTCAAAGAAGACAGACTGGACTCCAACTCAGAACCCAGTCAAAGAAGACAGACTGGACTCCAACTCAGAACCCAGTGAAAGAAGACAGACTGGACTCCAACTCAGAACCCAGTCAAAGAAGACAGACTGGACTCCAACTCAGAACCCAGTCAAAGAAGACAGACTGGACTCCAACTCAGAACCCAGTCAAAGAAGACAGACTGGACTCCAACTCAGAACCCAGTCAAAGAAGACAGACTGGACTCCAACTCAGAACCCAGTGAAAGAAGAGAGACTGGACTCCAACTCAGAACTCAGTGAAAGAAGACAGAGACTGGACTCCAACTCAGAACCCAGTCAAAGAAGACAGACTGGACTCCAACTCAGAACCCACTCAAAGAAGACAGACTGGACTCCAACTCAGAACCCAGTGAAAGAAGAGAGACTGGACTCCAACTCAGAACCCAGTCAAAGAAGACAGACTGGACTCCAACTCAGAACTCAGTGAAAGAAGACAGACTGGACTCCAACTCAGAACTCCAGTGAAAGAAGACAGACTGGACTCCAACTCAGAACTCAGTGAAAGAAGACAGACTGGACTCCAACTCAGAACTCAGTGAAAGAAGACAGACTGGACTCCAACCAGAACAGAAAGAAGACAGACTGGACTCCAACTCAGAACCCAGTGAAAGAAGACAGACTGGACTCCAACTCAGAACCCAGTCAAAGAAGACAGACTGGACTCCAACTCAGAACCCAGTCAAAGAAGACAGACTGGACTCCAACTCAGAACCCAGTGAAAGAAGACAGACTGGACTCCAACTCAGAACTCAGTGAAAGAAGACAGACTGGACTCCAACTCAGAACCCAGTCAAAGAAGACAGACTGGACTCCAACTCAGAACCCAGTCAAAGAAGACAGACTGGACTCCAACTCAGAACCCAGTCAAAGAAGAGAGACTGGACTCCAACTCAGAACTCAGTGAAAGAAGACAGACTGGACTCCAACTCAGAACCCAAAAGAAGACAGACTGGACTCCAACTCAGAACCCAGTGAAAGAAGACAGACTGGACTCCAACTCAGAACCCAGTCAAAGAAGACAGACTGGACTCCAACTCAGAACCCAGTCAAAGAAGACAGACTGGACTCCAACTCAGAACCCAGTCAAAGAAGACAGACTGGACTCCAACTCAGAACTCAGTGAAAGAAGACAGACTGGACTCCAACTCAGAACCCAGTCAAAGAAGAGAGACTGGACTCCAACTCAGAACCCACTCAAAGAAGACAGACTGGACTCCAACTCAGAACTCATTGAAAGAAGACAGACTGGACTCCAACTCAGAACTCAGTGAAAGAAGACAGACTGGACTCCAACTCAGAACCCAGTCAAAGAAGAGAGACTGGACTCCAACTCAGAACCCAGTCAAAGAAGACAGACTGGACTCCAACTCAGAACCCAGTCAAAGAAGACAGACTGGACTCCAACTCAGAACCCAGTGAAAGAAGACAGACTGGACTCCAACTCAGAACCCAGTCAAAGAAGACAGACTGGACTCCAACTCAGAACTCAGTGAAAGAAGACAGACTGGACTCCAACTCAGAACTCAGTGAAAGAAGACAGACTGGACTCCAACTCAGAACCCAGTCAAAGAAGACAGACTGGACTCCAACTCAGAACCCAGTCAAAGAAGACAGACTGGACTCCAACTCAGAACCCAGTCAAAGAAGACAGACTGGACTCCAACTCAGAACCCAGTGAAAGAAGACAGACTGGACTCCAACTCAGAACAAAAGAAGACAGACTGGACTCCAACTCAGACCCCAGTCAAAGAAGACAGACTGGACTCCAACTCAGAACCCAGTCAAAGAAGACAGACTGGACTCCAACTCAGAACCCAGTCAAAGAAGACAGACTGGACTCCAACTCAGAACTCAGTGAAAGAAGACAGACTGGACTCCAACTCAGAACTCAGTGAAAGAAGACAGACTGGACTCCAACTCAGAACCCAGTCAAAGAAGAGAGACTGGACTCCAACTCAGAACCCACTCAAAGAAGACAGACTGGACTCCAACTCAGAACTCTAGTCAAAGTAGACAGACTGGACTCCAACTCAGAACCCAGTAAAGAAGACAGAATGATTATTATTATTATTATTATTATTACAGACTGGACTCCATTATTATTACTATTTATATTATTATTATTATATTAGTATTATTATTATTATTATTCTTATTATTATTATGACATAATAGTACTTTTGATATAAAGAAATTAGTCAGTGGTGCTTTTACACCAGGCCAATCTAGTTTTTTTTTTTTGCTAACCACTGCAATAAGCAGAGGGATTTTACCTTCAAATATAGTATACAGTGCTGTATGTTTTTAGGTTTTTTTTTTTTTTTTGTTTTGTTTCTTTTTTTGTTTACCAAGTTAGCCAGGATAGCAACCCTGAACTATCAATTTTATAAGCTCAGGGTTGGAAACAATAAGGCACACAGGTCCAGGAACCGTCTGTCTATTTCAAGAGGTAAGTCTTTACTGGGTGGAAAATTATCACCACATAGAACATAGTAATCAGAACTGGAGCCATAAACATAAGCCAAGATTAATACAACTTACAAAAGAATAAGTTTGTTCAGTTGCTGCTTGATCCTATAGACTAGAAAAAGTGAGAAACAAATATACTGTATCCTCTCCTTCAAAATATTTCACATTTACATTCAGTTCTATTGCTAATGATACAGGCACTGGTGGAAACTGGGACCCAATCCACAGAATATTAAGTGCAGGTTTTGTGTAGTAAAAGTGGTCATTGTGGGTTTACCAGATTGGAGATTCTATGTGCTTGATATTATTGATATTATTCACACTAACATGAACTATTCAACAGGACACAGTCTGAATATGTCATTGGAGTTTTCCTGTCAATCTCTAGTGCAACCAGAAGGTCAATGATCGTCATATTAACACTGATTTATACCTTCCAATTTCATTATAATCTTGATATGTTTTTATTGTGCCCACTGACTTCATGGTGCTATAAATCGTATATACTCCAAAAGGAGTACCATGTGTATTTACAGAAGGGTGGGAGAATAACACTGAAGGGGTATTATTTTATACCATTGATGTGTATTTTTGTATTTGTTTTTATTTCCGATTCATTTAAAATTTTAAAGATTGTTAGTTGGAACAAATGTCATGCTTGTAGGATAAACCTGGAGGACTTTTTTTCAGCGTCAGTTTGACATGATGGTAGTTTTTCAATTGTTTGTTTTTAACGCAGTATTTTTTGGACAACGTTGCCTAATTTAGGCTGAATAGTGTGAAACTCAGGTATATTTAAGATAAGTAAATGTATATTGATATCAATTTTATTATTGTTATGTTGTTTTCAAAATGTGCTTATGAAGACAAAAAAATCAAAATCTAGGCAAGAACCTTTTTTTTTTTTTTTTTTTTAAACAACATAATATTTCTACAGCTATTATCAAAATGTTTTAGGTCAACAGCATATCCTGTACCGGTTACCAGAGAGTTCACCCATGGCAATTTGTTACATTACTAATAATGAGCTGTTTGCATACTTGAATGGACAGTGTTTGGTTATCCTGTCTAATTACCACAGTTAAAAGTGCTTGCCCCTTTTCCAGGGTTGAAGTGAAGGGCTTATTTTTACATGAAAGCTGATTCTGCTTAGACATATAGACTGCTACACGGGTTTGTTATAGGCGCAGGAGAGTGGTTTTTTACATACAGTCTGACCTGTTACACAGCATGGCAAGGCGTGAGCATAACCCTGCCGGCGTAAGTAGTTGTCTCCTTTTCTGCCGATAACATCTGAGGCCTCAGCGCTATCCTGCCATATTTGGTGTCAGTGGGATAGTGCCCCTTAAGACTCAGATGAGGACTGCACAAGAAAAAGAAAGATCACAGCACAAACACTAACAAAGGGGATTTCCTCCCTTTTTATACATTTTCGCCAATTAGAACTCAATTGCCTAATTAGGAAATGGCCACACCTGTGATTGTGGGCGGGAATTGATTTAACTCCATCCCTGCCAAACTTACATTTCCACTGGCAGGGCTTACACCCTCTTACACACAGCCTTGTTCTTTCTTTGACCATAATTAGTCAAGCAATGTCACACATGCAGACTGCTCTTTCGACTTTGATTAGTCATTTTTAGAATCATTTTATTTTATACTGTAGAAAACTGAGTGGAACTATATTCATACCCAGATTGGTTGATGTACTTTACTGTGTAAGTATACAGATACCCATAATCTGAATTTAGCATGTTCAAACTTATAAATTGTTGCCATCCAGTACTGAAATGTGGTGTTTGACCTCAGTTTGAGTAATCCAGTTAATAATGGCATTATCTCAAAATGTAATTGTTTAAATGAACTTTTCTCACAGATGCTCTTAATGAGGTTGTATTTAATAGTTTTTTTTTTTTTTTAAAAAGACATGAATGTTTGTCATTTTAGAGATATTGGGTGGGGGGGGGGGGGGGGGGGGGGGGGGGTCAAAAGTGTGTAAATGATAACACAAGTGTTAATAATCGGTATTGATTTTGACATTTTGAGGCGGTCGTTATGCCTATTTCGTTATTAAATAATCGTGCTAATGGGATTTCCGAAATTCTATTGATTTACAAAATAATTGTAATATCTTAACGAACAGTGCTTCTTGCACTTGGGAAATGAGGGTTTTAATTAACAAAAAAGTATATTATTGATTATGAATTAGTCATTTAGAAGGCACTTTTAACCTGACTTACAGACTAAGGGGTGAACTATGCATGACAACTGCTGCTGCAGAGTCACTTACACTAGAGAGGCTGTGTGGTATGGTGGTTATAGAACTGGGCTTACACCAAGGCAGTGACTGGTTCAAATCCCAACTCAGCCACTGACTCACTATGTGACCCTGAGCAAGTCACTTAATTTCCTTGTGCCCTGTCTTTCGGGTGAGAGGTTGTTGTAAGTGACTCTGCAACTGATGCATAGTTCACACACCCTAGTCTCATATCTTGTAAAGCACTTTGTGATAGTTGTGCACTAAGAAAGGCACTACATAAAATTATTATTATTATATTACAATAGGAACTCACTTTTATGTCTCGTCGTTGATAACTGACTTTAAAACAGTATTTAAGTTCTTTGGTGTTAAAAATAGAATACACAAACTAGAGTATGGATTTGCTGGGAGTGGTAGCAGTTGCAGTAGCAGTGTGATGGACTTAATTGTCTAAAAGATTGCACCACAATTATAATTAGGTGCGTGCTGTGTTCATTCAAACCAGATTGATTAATTGAGAGAGATGTGAGCAGGGTATAAAAATCACCTGTAATAGATTGAGAGGAGAGACCCAGACCAAAACGAGACGAGATGCATGTGAATACAGGAAGAGTAGTGTTGAAATGACTGACCAAAGTTAAGCAGTGGAGCTGCTGTTGAGCGGATCTGATACAAGCGCAACTGGAGAGTGGCTGCCGGCAAGGAAAGGGCTTTGTTGCAGATCCAGGTTGCTGAGCAGGGAGATTGGCTCTGGTGATTTCGGTGGTGCATCCAGCGTAGCTTTTTACAGACACTGCAATAGCTGAAGTCTCTCTCTCTCTCTCTCTCTCTCTCTCTCTCTCTCTCTCTCTCTCTCTCTCTCTCTCTCTCTCTCTCTCTCTCTCTCTCTCCATAATTAATCTGTGTTGTCTGGTCTTAGTAGTGTGTGTATTCTTTTTAACTTATTTTATTTTGTTCTGTAATTTGTTATTAATTGCATAGGTACATTTAAACAGTATTAATAATTGATCTTTTGATTGAATTTGTTTATAATTGTTTTGAAATCGTATACCTCATTTTCTCTATATAAAGACATATTTTTAAAGTATGTCTTGTTTGAGCTTTTACCCTCCTGAATCTTTTGGGATCTCTTAAACCAGACCTTCCCCGTCAAATAAAGGTGGTCGCAGCTAATTACATTACTGAAACCCAGTTGGCCTTTAAAATAGGTGTTACAATTGGTGTACAGTGGTGGGATTTAAATCAAAATTTGAGATCCACGATGACTGAGGAGGCGGGAAGTTCAAACCAAATGGCTTGCTGAGGTGGTCTTGTACGTCCCTTATTTATGTCTGAGACATTTAATGGTACAAATAGTGATTGGGCAGGTTGGATTGATCACTTTGAAGCCATTGCAGAAGTAATCAATGGGACGATGCTATGAAATTGAAATTTGTGAAGCTGTTAATGGCTGGTTGGGCCAGGGAAATCTATTGGGGAGTCAAGCTATTCACGTTTAAAGCAGATGACGTCGATCACGTCGGCTAGCGAAGAACTACACAGGGTACATTTTCATAATCACATAAGATATTGTCTAGAATCTGTACAATAATCTGGTAATGCCATGAGGAGATTGGTTAGCAAATCCTACCCAAGGGCGGATCTACCTACACAGGACCTGCTTGCTCATGATCGTTTCATTTTTGGAATAGGTAGTGTAGATATCCGTATTCAGCTGCTTAGTGCTAAACCTAGTCGTTTAGAGGAAGCCATTACATTAACTCACAGAAACAGTTTATTTTAGATACAGATGCTTGTGATACAGGCATTGGAGCAGTCACAAAAAGATGAGGTGGTAGTTGCCTATGCTAGCAGGGCTCTTACAAAATCTGAACGCAATTATGCGACTACAAAAAAAGAATTGTTAACAGTTGTCGCATGTGGTCAATATTTCAAGCACTACCCCTTAGGGAGTGAGTCTGTCCTAAGGACTGATCACAACTCTTTATGGGTGCTACATAATTTTAGCCAACCAGAGGGGCAGTTGGCACGATGGTTAGACCAGCTGGCTCCCTTCCAGTATAGCATTGTAAATCGTCCCGGAAAACTTCACACCAATGCTGATGCCCTTTCTCGACGTCCAGTGGATACTATTATTGAAGCTGATGGTTCCATGGGGGGTAGAGGACCAATAGTGGAGGCCATTATGATCTGCCATTTGGAGACAGAGACAGTAAACATTGAAGTTGCACAGGCTGGGGATGTAGATATCCAGCCGCTGTGCCAATGGAAAGGAGCTGGATCGGAAGTGCCCATGGAGATGAAGATTGACCCAACAATAAGCAAGTTCCAGGGTGTGTGGCAGGAGCTCAAGGTTAGGCATGGGCTCTTGGTAAGGTCTTGGGGGTGATGTTCTAAATTTTCGGGGGGGATACAGGTGGTTCTGCCCATGATATTAGTCACATTTGTTTTAGATGCTTCATGCTGGGGTTACGGGCCGCCATTTGGGGCCAAAAATAGGTTTTATTGGCCTGGGTGGTCAAAGGAAGCTAAAGAATTTTGTCGTAATATTTGTGCCTCACATAAAATTGTGGGTCCACAGCCTAGGGCTCCTATGGTCTCTTCTGCTGTGTCTCAACCTATGGAATGTATAGCTAGGAATCGTTATGTCTTGGTAATTCTTGATTATTTTTTCAAGTGGGCAGAATCCTTTCCCTAACCAAGAAGCTATCACCGTGGCAAGGATCGTGTTATGTCAGTTCGGTACACCTAGAACAATCCATATCAATCAAGGCAGGAATTTTGATTAAGGAGATCTGTTGACATTTTTGTGACTGGGATAATTATATGTAATTCAGTCAATATCTGGCAGAGAGTTCAAGGGACCAATAAATGGTGTTACAGAAACCTTGTGTTACAATATCATGTGATCAAGGGTTTTGTAGGCTCAGTAATTCAAGTTTAAAGTTGCAAATCGTACCGGTACATTCGTACTACCTGGGGAACAGAAAGCAGCGAACGTACAGGTGCGTTTGTACTACTCAAAGGGTTAAGAACTGTGTATGAAATTAAAAGACACCAGAGCACAGCTACGTGCAGACAAAAAGGTTTTTTTATGATTTAAAGGCCAGTCCCCAGATGTATAGAGAAGGAAAGAGAGAGTATGGGTAAGGGATACAGCCTGGAGGAAGCAGCAGCCTTTTTGGAGTTATTACCAGTACAAATTCCCCCGTTCTTGAAAACCTTTTTTGCCACTAATTAAAAATAAAGACATGCCCTTGTTACTACCACATGCAGCAGGACAATACAGATGCCCTCTGCAAGCTCCGATGCAGTCAAGAAACTGTTACAGAGGTGACATTTCAATTATAAACTATGGAGAACTACACATTTATATCACCAGGCCAGGTAAAGCAAGTATAGCAATAATGCATATCTCATCCATCTCAATCTAGCTAATACATACTAAACCAGCCTCTCTGGAGAATCTTATGTTGTAGTGATTTTGCATTGTTCCTCTCACTGTTCTGTCTTTTTTGGGAATCACTGAGCTGAGACTGCCAAATGAAGCACCAATTAATGTCAGTTGTGGTATTGGTATTATGATGTAGATTCATCTCTATATGGATGTGTTCTCAGACCACAGGAATATATTTCACTTAGGCTGTCAGACATGACCGAATTTGCATCAATCTTGTCATAATTCATAGTGGAAAAAACATGCTATATCACCCAGCTGAAAAAAAAACCCTCCTGTTCTTGTTGCATAAAATTTTTTGTAAGTTTTTTTTTGTTTTTGTTTTATTCATTCTGATTTACACTGGTAACAAAAATAAATACATTATTTAATAATATCTTACATGTGCCTTTATTGTTCAGAACAGTGTACTTCAACGATTACACAAGTAATTGCAGAAAGAAGGTATGTACATTGTAATCAAAATGAAAACAGCAGCTAACAAGGGTTGTGTCTCCTGGCAAAATGGACAGGATTCTCAAAGCTATTCACTCCAAATCATTTTTCATAAAAAAAGAAAAATGAACCAAATGAAGTTGCTAAACTAGAAATTAACAATTTGGGAATTTAATATAGGGAGTTGTGACTCTTATTTTATTTAATTATTTATTAAACAGTCAAGACAGCTTGGTAGAGGCAAATACTGGTGACAGCAGTAATCACTAATAATGACAACTAACAGAAGATATAAAAAAAAAAAAGCAAGAAGCTAACTCTTTCATTTTGGTAGAGTTTACAATTTAACATCCTCAGGGAAAGCATTCCATAATCTGCAGCCAAGATATGCATGTGAACGAGTACTGAAGTCACAGCATAAGTAGAGCGATCCATCAATCTTACAGAATATGCTGTTAACCTTGCAGTCATTAGGCAGCATCTTCTGTCTTAAATTGTTTCCTATTAGTTTTTTTAACAGAAATTGTGTTTTTTTTTTTTCCTTTCAGAATAAAATTGTGCTAAAGACAATTGCAGTTTTAAGAATATTGCCTAATGTTTATTGTTTGTTTGTTTGTTTTTAAGTGAGTTCAATCAGTGTTGACAGTGTTTCTCTAAGAATAAAGGATTATTTGTCAACCCTAATGATAGATTGCACATTACCTTTATATGGTTTATTTTGCTTTTTGGATATTTGGTTTGATCAGGAGCTCACCAACATGGACTGTTAATAAATATATACATACAATAATAAGGCTGTTGTGAAGATCCAGTCAATTATCCCTTGTCAGTGATGTAATTCACCAAAAAGGGTATATAGTGGAGGCGGTCGTACGTCTGTATGTGTGTGCGACAGGGTGCTCTCCCCTTTGGGTTATTTATGTATGTATGTTCATTATTATTATTATTATTATTATTATTATTATTATTATTATTATTATTATTATTATTATTATTATTATTGTATTTGTGTGTGGGAAGAAACCATCCGTCATTGTTGTTTGAGACCGGCAAAAAGCCGGTCTCGTAAAATGTGGTTGGCATGAATGGGGATGAATCCCCATCCCAAGTAGCTCATGGGAATGTGGCTGGAGCCTTAATTAGGATATTGTTTAATAGCTAAGGCTCCAGCCAGAGTATAAACAACCCACTCCAGGCCCAGAGTTTAGAAGAGTGAAGGAGAGTTAAGAGCGTGAGCAAATGCTACCAAATAAGCAAATCAAGGTACTCGTTTTTGTAAAAGAACAATTATAGTTTGTTTTACTTTGGCCAGAATACACTTTTGTTTATTGTGTGTTTTGTTAAACTGTTTTGTTTTATAATTTAATAAAAATATGGCTACAGCCATTTTCAGCCCCATGTGTACATTTGTTTGTGTACTGTTTCCCTGGACTGACGTCATCCCTGCAGCCCTCACTGTCACAGTATGTCACACTTTTTTTCCATATATCTACACAACCGCTTATCTGATTGTCATGAAAAACTTAATATTATCTTGCATAATATCATGTATTATACACTTTCCACTGTATTTAATGTATTATGTTTTTTTATTTTATTTATGTATTTTTTTTAAATTGTATATCATCATGTATTATGCATTTCTATGTATTTAAAATATTATGGATTTTCTTGTTGTTACTGCATCTTGTAAAGAGTTTTGTGATGGTGGTCCATTATGAAAGGCGTTATATAAAATAGATTGATTGATTGATTTTTGAGTATCAGTTTCCAGTGATGTACTGAGGTGTCTGTCAGTCCAGTCATCCATCCTGTGTATGTCATACTTATATTTTTAGATACATCTGGAGAATTGCTTATCAACTTGTGAGTAAATATGCTAATTCTTGTTCAACTGTATATTATGGTGGCCCTAAAATGCAAAATGAAAACAAAAAAAACTTTTTTTATTTTTTTTCAACATGCACATTTTTATAATTCTATTAAGCATACATCTTTTAAAATGCATGCCAAGAAAAATGTGTGCCTGAAACAAGACGTTTAAAATGGATATGATGTAGCCCCTACGACCAAATGAGTGTAGTCAAAGATATTCTACACACCAAGATTATGAGTACGTAATTATTATGAAAAATTATTGTTGTAATGCATGCGCAGATATTCAGAGCAACAGCACAGCCAGCACATATATTCTACTTTTGGCATGTATGCATGTCTCTTTGCTTAATTTTTTATTTTCAAAAATTATTTGTAATATATACAATAAAATTGTTATTTTCCCCAGCATTTATTTCAATGATTGTGCTTATATGGACAAACTGCGATAAAGCATACAGTGTACAGTAACTGTATTATATAAGATATCAGAGAATGAGAATGTTACCTGTCAATCAAATCAATTTATGTAACATCTGGGTTACACTGGTAACTTTGATAATAGATAACATAAACAATATTAACAATACACATAACAATAGCTACTGGGAGGAAGCAGGTCATTGAAATATGCATCTCCAGCCATATGCTGTATAGTTATTTTAATCTTGATAACCTGTTTTTGTTTTGTTTATTTTATTTACTTTACAAATTGATAAAGAAATATATATATATATATATATATATATATATTATCATAATATAATATTATATATATATATATCTATATATATATATAAATTTACTATTTTTGTTATTTAAACAGGCTGTGAACAGGCTGGCTGTAGGGATGAAGTCCAGCCAGGAAATGAATGCAAGACACACAGCAATTGCGGGCGAAACTGAGACGATGTGGCACTCAGTGTTTTATTAACACAAATAAAAATAAAAGGTTTAAATAAAACAAAACACTCAAAATAAACAGTAATTGCCAAACGAACAAACAGGCAAAACAGTGGACAAAACAAACAAACAAGTACCGTGCTGGTCCTCCAGCACAAAGTAACAATTGTTATTACTTAATTACGTTTTTAGTCATTTTCTTTTTCCTCTCCACACCCGTTCTCTACTCTCGAACACACCAGGTCTGAGTGAGTGAATCATGCGACTATTTATATAGCTATGCTGGGATTCAGTTACTATATATTATAAAGCACTCGTGCTGCAGAGACCCATTTATATCCCGTGTTGGTTAGATACACCAACAATAACACACTACAACACATAAAATACACACAAGGGCGGGGCACAATGCCATACACCTGATTAAAAAAAGAAAAAGGTGTATTGCCAATAAACACCGGAACCCCCCCCCCCCAAACCTTGGAAGCGGTGACTCAATTCACATTGACTTCACCCCTTTTCATGAAAAAAAAGCCTAAGTGTCAAAGCATCAGTGTCTTGCGTAACTGTTTTTTTTTTTTTTTTTTTTTTTAACAATACTGTACATGGAGGCTTTCACACCAGCCATGTAGCGAAAAACAGGCCGCTTCTGAAATAGATGGGGTTACTATATCTCTGTGTGTGTCTGTCATAAATGTAATTATTTAACCTATATATATTTTTATCTACACATCCTACCCCACAACTTCCAAGTGAAAAAATAATTCTAGAAATTTGTAGAAAAAATAAAAAAAATAAAAACTGCAATAGCTTGGTTGGATAAGTGTCCTAAATTAGCTCAGGTGTAACCAATGTCCTTCAAAATCACACACCAAGTTAAGTGGCCTGAACCTGTGTTAAATTGTAGTGATTCACATGATTTCAGAATAAATTCTGCAGTTCCTGTAGATTCGTTCTGTTCTACATCCTCTCATGCCCAAATGCTTTGCACAAATGACTCGCTCCAAATTTGTGCAAGTGCTAGACAGTTTCCGTTCCTTCAGACCGCATCTATGGTAACGGCTGAGCCTTGAAAACTATACAAGTATTTATTTAAAGTATGTTTTGTATAAACCTCCTGTAATGGGGTGCCTGCCCACCCCCTATCATTTGTGTTATTATTATTATTATCATTTTTACTGTTTTCATTATGATTTTCATTATTTGTGATTGTATTATTGTTTGTTTTGGATCGGCAGGGAGGGGGTCAAATTCCTCCCTGCCAAATACATGTTAGAATGTGGCTGTAGCCTTAATTAGATAATTGTTAATTATTGTTAATTAAATAATTGTTAATTATTTGTTAATTGGGCTCCAGCCACAGACTATAAAAGCCAGGAGGAATCCCTTGTCTGGGTGGAGTGGTTTGGTTTGGGAAGTGTTATCTGTAATAGTACATATATATATATATATATTATATATAGGATATAGATATATATATATATATATATATATATATATATATATATATATATATATATATATGTGTGTGTGTGTGTGTGTGTGTGTGTGTGTGTGTGTGTGTGTCCAAGAAACGTTAATAAATTTGCAAGAAATAAGATATTCAGCGGCAGTATGTAGTTTCAAGAAATGAAATGTAAGTGGAAAGTGGCTGCTATCATGTATTATGCACTTTCTACTGTATGTCATGTATTATGCATTTTTCTGTATTTGAAGTATTATGAATTTTCTTGTTACTGCATCTTGTAAAGCTTTTTGTGATGGTGGGCCACTGAAAGGTGCTATATAAAATAAAGATTGATTGACTGATTGGTTACAAAGATCACAACTGGGAGTTTACAGTAACATATAGTAACATATAGTACAACAGTCGATTAGCAGGTAGAAAGCAAGTGTTTAAACTTTCATAATTAATTTTAAAATCAAGTGATTGTTGAGCATGTGTCTGTGTGTCAAATGGGAAGGCACTTAACCTTAAACAATGAAGATGTACAGTAAAGAAAGTACACACTCGAAACGGCAGGCTATCCAAATGTATTTACACTAAATATTCATAACCTATTCCCATTTCTCTAAAAAAAAAAAACTACAAGACAGAACTTAATTATTTACTTTTCATGAGATAGTATTTATATTACTGTACTTAGTGCTGAAAGACACAAAAATATAATTCTGTAGTTTAAAGGAAATGTTAATTTCAGTAGATTGATTGATTTGGTATGAAAACAACTTGATGGAGTCAAAATACGTTGGACGCTGATCCTTTGACGCAGTGCGTCTGAAAAGACAATTCTCATGGTGTATAAAAAGCAAAAGCAAAAAAAACCCCCAAAAAACAATGATTTACATAAGTCGAAAATAGCTACAAATAAACAGTGAAATATGAAATTAATATAAACAGAAAAACAGAAGCCCTAAATATAACCAAAGGGATGGGCAAACAGGGACAGAGCTGCGCAGCAGCAGCAGCAGGGGTACTTCTGTAAATAGTTACCATTGGATGTTTTGTGTCTTTGTGTCCATTGGTCTGTGTTCTGAATTTGCATAAATATGTTACTTTGTTCATCATGTGGTGTCTGTCTGTTTTCAGTTAGGTCCACGAAACCTGTAATAGTGCTGTAACAAGAAACTCGCGGCAGGAGTGGAGAGAGAGAGCAACGTGGAAGCCACCTCAGCAGAGAAGAATGCCGGCGAGAGCCAGGCCCCTAGTGGGAAGGCATACTGGCTGTGAAGGCGATGAATCTCCCCAGTTTCGACAGCTCCAGCAGCTGACAAGCATTTCAGGTACCGCTGGAAATGATAAGGAAGCTGAATGGCTGGGGCACAGCCGAGATGACAGGCTAGCTGACAGAGACACTCTTGAGATATGCCCAACTAGTGCTATTGAACTGATGCCTGCAAGCTTGGGAGACTACACAGCAGTGGCTGAAGTGCTTGTCATCCCCACGCCCCCACCTTCCGGACAGGGGAAACTCGCTCCTATGGAAGGGAAGGGCCCATTGACTATCCATATAGGGGCCATCACAGTCCACCACGGGGTGTGGTTTGCAGCCATTCAAGTTCCCTGCATCCTGGGACTAGACTAGACTGCAGAGAGCTGGCAGCAGCCTGGATCTTCAGAGGGGGTCTCAGTCGTTCCACAGAGGGAATGACCGTCAAACTCGCCCCCCCCCCCCCGGGGGGAACCACCCTGGTCGGAGGCCCCATTCCTGATCCACCACCACCCGCCAGCCGAAGCTATAGTCCAGTCACCGGAGGGGCTTGACACTTGCGTCTATCACCCTGGGGGAACCCAATAACCCCCCAGGGTGGCCCTGCGTTGGAAACCTCAACCCAGACCTTGAACTACCGCCAGCAGTGAGGAACCGCTTTCATTTTTAATTTACAACCGTGGCGGGGGATGTATTTTACTGCCATAGATGTTTATGTAACAGTATGGGTTTTCACCTTCTGCACTTAGATTAGGTGATTCATTCTTCCTCACTGCATGTACTCACATAAAGTGGTTTGTATAATACATTATGTAGTTCCTCTCCCTTGAAAACAAAACAGCATGAACTTTTACTGGCTATTTTTGATTTACAATTTGCTCCCTGGTAAATTACTTGAATGTCCACTTGAGGAATCACTTGAAAAAGCCTTAAAGTACACATTTCTTACAGTCTGTATAGATCTGTCCAGATGAAGTAGAAAATAACTGCAAAAGCATTTCAGGCTCATATAAAATGTTAATTAAAGCACTGCTATTGTTAAGACAAACCACATTTTTTGGGGCATAATTTTAGAAAACGTTGAATATTTTAGCTACAATTATTTTTTTCACTCCTTTTTGATATTAAGTACTTTTTGTTTAATGGTCATTCAAGAGGACATGCATAAAATGGCTAACTCGTCATACACAATGGTCAGAAAGCTATCAATATCTACCTTATAACTTGCCTCTGGTAATAATGGATGGTCAAACATCACTAAAGAATCATGCCAAATGCTCATTGACAAATATCCTAATCATTTAAAAGAGGTTGTTATTGCTAAAGGTGCCTCAACTAGCTATTAAGTTTGCAAAAAAAAAAAAAATGGCTGAGATAAAATCTCTTTCCTGTAACATTTTTCCTCACCCACAAAAGCAAAGCTTTTGCTACAAGAGATTTTTCCTATAATTTGTTTTCAAGAAATTATAAATTTCCATTGGGAAATATAAGCTTTTGACTACAACTGTATATCTTGTACTTTAATCAGGCAGAAAGGTCTACTTCAGTTAACTTTTAATTAATTTGAATAGTCACAGGTGGGGAATTCTGTGTGAAAAAAAACAGCAATTCTATTTTACTAGTTCATGTGAGGTGCTGGAGACTATTATATTCTGGGCATGTTTTTTCCTATATGAATACCAGTACAATCAGTTGTTTTATTGTTAGAAAGTTATAATACCACAATTAGTCTTCCTTTGTCAATTTATTTGTTAATTATTTTTTAGAAATACCAAATTGAAGTGCTGTAACCCACTTACCAATCAGGAGGACTGAAAGTCAACAGATGACCTTGGTTTCTGCTGGTTAAGCCAATTCTGTTTTTATCTATTGAACCTAAGCAATGCATGTTTCCAAGCCAGTCCAGCAAGGAAGTCTCCTCCTGTTGGTGGATGAGGCCCATCTGCAGGAACACAAACCAATTCAGTCCCCAGCCAAGAATATCAACCAAGAAGGATTCAATATTATCGGTATGAACTGACTGCTCTTTTTCGCACACAACAGACAGACACACAAAATAGAAGTTGGGAATGTTGTCAAGTGGTTCAAGGCTGAAAGTGTTGATGATTAGAGATGGAGCCTGAGCTTTCTTTTGTTCACATTAAGAGGTAGTGTAAGATTTTAGTAATATGTAAGGTAGAGGCTTTAATTTCTTACATATGTAATACTAATTAATTAATAAAGTATAATTAAGACGAAAATGACTCTTGATTGAACTTCAAACAGTATTACATTTATTGATTCAAAGTCTCAAAGCACACATGCATAAGAAGAGATTAACATTAGACATGTTAAAATGGTCACTTCGTTCTAAACAATAGTTAGTGTGAGAAAGTGTAGTCCGGGGGTGAAGAGAGAACAGGACTACCCCTTCCAGAAGGACACAAAGCGCTAATTTGATTATTGTTTAATTTAAACATCTGTTAATTGTTTTATTAGTAATTATCCCCTGCACCTGACTATCATTGTAAATTAGAGCCAGGTGCAGGATATTTAAAGAAAGCAGCCTGTCTGTTCTGGGCTGTTGGCATGTGTGCATGCGTGGCCGGCCGTAATTATAGAAGTAAGGTTGTGTAAAACTGTGTTTGTTTTGTTTTGCAACTGGTAAACAAGCTTACCTGTCAGGTTATTAGAGAAGGTTCCAGCCTGTGTTTGTTAGTGCTCGAAAAAGAGCTAGATGTTTGTTTATTTGTGTTATTGTTTATTAAAAACAGCGTGTAAGAGCTTTGAAAACTCAATTTCTCTGTATGCTGGGTCTGTTTGAAAGGGGCAATGAACATGAGTGCATGGTTGCTCGATCACATTAGGTAGTTGGCCATATTACTTTCCCATTGGGAGTCACATTGGGCATACCTCAGCACTGTTCATGGAGGAGAATGGAAGCTCTCAAAAGCATGTCTCAAATAAGCATCCCTACCATGCTGTATTTATACCCCATCTGGCAGTGAGATGATGTGCTGAAAAGCATGTTTGTACTCTTCTGTTAATTTTAACTCCACTCAAGTTCCACTGCCCCACATGCATTTCAACCTGTGCACCTATTTCTGTTAATGTCTGTTTTCACAAAGACTGATTTCCTGAGTTACAGTTCACAGTACAAAGACACTTATACAGTCAAGTTGGTGTACATAGTCACATTAATGTTTTCCTACAGAAGGAAATTAGTGTACTTTTCATTCAGTTTCATGCCTCTTCCTATCTTCTGCTATACATATTTTTTTCAACACCTTTAATAACATAAGAAAGTTTACAAACGAGAGGAAGCCATTCGACCCATCTTGCTCGTTTGGTTGTTAGTAGCTTATTGATCCCAAAATCTCATCAAGCAGCTTTTTGAAGTACTCCAGGGTGTCCGCTTAAACAACTTTAAATACCTTTCAGCTCTAACTATCATGGTCACTTCTAAACTAAGTTTACTGTTCCTTAACATATGTCTATATTTTTTAAATGTTTAAGCTGTAGATTAATTCTGCACCAACATTACTCCTGATAATATAACCAGTGTACCTGGTACACTTTATTTATATTTTTCTATAGATGTTATTTATTATTTAGTTAAATAGTTTTACCTGGAGGAACTTATTGAGCTACATCATAGAAAACAATATAATCTAAAGCAGTAGAGTCAGAACATTATAACTCACTCAGACACCAACATTCACTCCCATTGTCAACACACACAAGCGGGCTTCAGAGACTAAAATACCAGTATCCTAAGGCTAGTACATGATTAAATGGGATCAGGTAGTATGTTACAACTTGAAGAATCCCTAGAGGTAGACATTAATTTATTAATATTAGACATATTAGCTGTGACCTTTGTAGTTTTTTTTGACAGGTTCATATTGTACAATGCCAGGAGTTCAGAATGTAGGCTTTTAGAAGGTATATTAGGGATACAAAAATCAAGGTCAAGTTGCTGCTGGATGTAGGCAACTGTTGTACTGTTCTGTGAGCTTTACAGCGTTCTATTTATTCTCTACAAAACAAAAATCAAAGATGACTAGGCCTGTGGGGGAGGGTAATGTGGTGTATGATGTGATGTACAGTATATTAAAAGAACAATCTATTGGTTAGTAATTAAAATTATAATTTTACAATGTAGCCCAAGGCATGTCCTGGGGATTACTGTCTGGATAAAGCCTGTGGGCTATTAGCAATAGCTGGTAATTATTTCCCAAGGTTATGTCTTAGGCAGAAAAGTAAAAATAACTAAAACAGGCCAGAGACATATTTTGAAGTCCAACCCCACGCTAAGTGGTACTTTTTATTCTCGGTCTGACCTAAAATCAAAAAACACTGTAATAGGCCTAATTTCCCTATAGACCGCATGGCACAGCAGATCACATGGTGTTTTTTTTATTTTATTTTTTTTATGTGATCTCAAATAATATATTTGGCCTTAACCTAAGCACCGGTATATATCTACGATTACATCCAATCCCTTGATCTGTGTCACAGCAGCCAGCACACTCTGAAACCAATATATGTGAGCTCAGAAATAACCCAAAGCATTTTTACTGGTAAAACAACCAGGGATCGATAGAGCTAATCAGCTGCCTTTAAAGATGGGATATTATGTAGGCTGCAGGTGATAAAGTTTTTCCATTGCCTTGTAGTATTTTATCTTATTAATACTGTAATTTCTCATGTACTTAAAATAGGAAATACTTTTCATGGTTATACAATCACTTTAGCTAAAATATACCTCCTGAAAAAAAAAAATGTTGACACTGGAATCTAAATGTGCGTGTGCATGGCTGCTTTAGTTTTTAATCTGCTTCAAACTGTTAGCGTTTGTCCAAAATGACACCTATTAGTAGGTATTCACTGAGCTCTCTATATCAGAGCTGCAGATAGGTCCCTTCCTGAATGACATCCATGGTCCCGTCTACTAAGGGGTTAAAACCGTCATTAAAACCTGTGAGGGGGACCGATGTGACCTCATGGTTGGTGGTCGTCTTCTCTTTCAGGGAACCAGGGTTACGGTAAGTAACCTAATGTTCCCTTTCCATTCAAAGACAACCACCAAAACATTACTTATGCGAAAGTATACTAGAGCCGTTGCGAGGGAGAAGGAATGGCAGCATATGAGGGAAGCATCAGAACCGCCTAACCCAAGGTTAGCGGTGCGAGCATACAACCTTAAGGACCCTCATGCCTAATGAAGGGCAAGGAGATGTAACCAACCCTCTAGTGGAATGTGCGGCTACTATCCCAGGTGGGGATAAGCCAGCACCATCATACGCTGTTGAAACTGTGTCCGCAATCTGTGTCGCGGCTTCGAGAGGGGATGTCCTAGGGTCCGTATCCCTTGACAGATGAAGAGCTGATCAGAATGACGCAGAGCTCTTGTCCTATCCACATAGCATCTCAATGCCCACACTGGTAAGAGGAAATTCAATCTCCTACCCTCTTTGGAAGAAAACGTGAGTGGATGGAAGGACCAGTTCCACAGACTGATTCATGTGGACGCAGTGACACCCTGCTGCCATCGTCCCAAATACGCATACAGGAGCTGTGCACCGACAGTGCCTGCAGTCCACTGACCCGCTTAGCAGAGCCAAGATGAAGGCTGTCTTCATAGACAGATACTTCAACTCTATGGAGTATATGGGCTCAAATGGGGCCTTAGTGAAAACCTCCAGTACAATATCAAGGCTCCATTCGAGAGAACGGCCCTCCTGGGAGGGTGCAACTGCTCAGCACCTTTAAGAAACCGGGTAGCCAAAAAATGCACACCCAGTTCCGGTCCCGGTCAAGGGCCAGACCCATAGCTGGAACCTGCCTGGTTCCGGGTGCCAGAGAGTGCCTGTTGCCTGACTGAGGAGATCCAGGCGAAGCAGGATCTCCCAGGGCTGGCCTTGTAAGTGCTGGCACAGGTTTGAGAACCAGATTCTATGGGCCACCTGGGGGCCACTGGGAGAACTGTCACCTTCTCTAACCGGACCTTTTCCAGAAAGGCTGTGAGCAATGGTATTATCGTTGGGAACGTGTATAGGAGCGCTCAGACCCAACAGTTTCTGTAACAACACCACAGTAACCTCCGATCCCTGTCGAAACAGGGAGAGGCGACTTTGAATAGCTGCTACTTTGTTGTCTGACATGCATGCATGCATCATACTGGAGTCCAGCCCAAGTCCCCACTGCACCGGTGTAAGCTGACTCTTTGTATCATTGATGGTGAAGCCCAGCCTCTCCAGATGTTCTGTCACAACCGACGTGTGGGCCACTGCTTCCTCTCTTGACTGGGAACAGATCAACCAGTCATCGAGATAGTTCATTACTCTGATCCCCTGCAAACACAAGAGGGCCAGGATAGTGTCTACGCACTTTGAAAACATACAAGAAACTAACAAGAGGCTGAACGGCAGCACAGAGAACTCTTACAAAGCGAAGCAGAGGTACTTCCTGTGCTCTGGACGAATGGAAACGAAAATACACATCCCATAAGTCCACAGTGGTAAACCAGTCACCTGGACGGACTTCCTTCTGAAGTACCGAGACCTGGAGAGGTTCTTTCACAAAAGTATTCATGCATAACTCCTCAAAAGTGAGGAGGTCCCAAGCAGAACTAAAGCGTGTAACCATTGTGCACAGTGATGAGCACCCAGGTGCCCAAGATGCAAGAGCACGTAATGCAGTTGGTGTGCAGAAAACGGGTGGGTCTGAGGCCACAAGCCTTCAGGGCCTCTGCTGGGGCTGCTGAGGTTGCAGCAGGGCCATTTGAGGTGGCTACCCTGGAATCACCTCCTGGAATCCTGCTGCGTGGACTCGCCACATCCTACCCTAACTGCGTGTGGTCACGCACCTGGTCAGCGTGCAGCATATACCAGCTTATCCACAGCGGATAAGCTGAAAAGCAAAGCACAGCTAAAAAACAATTGGGGGAGAACACACTGTTGTTGTTTTTTTGTTATGAAGGCCTGACACACAGAGGTGGCAGGCCGACGCAGCCGGCGAGGTCTACTCTACAGCGAGGTGTATGTAAACACACAGCACGGTGGAGGAATACACGGCTGGTTGGCTGTTGTTGTATGACAACTGCACTGCAGCTAATCCACAGAATGACCCAGACAAGCAGGGTTGTGCAATCTAGTATACGGGCAGGAAGACGCACAGCGACAACCAAAACAAACAAGGCCCAGTCCAGCTGCCTAGACGGTGACTGGTGGAATCACTAGACAGCGGGGGTGCAGCGAGTTCTAGTCCTGGTGGAGGACCTTTTTTCTCCCAAGTGTAGACTAGAAAAGACATACACACACATTCCTTTTAGTCAATATTGCACAGGCAATCGCTCTCACACACAACAGACAGTAAGGAAAGCCAGCCTGCAAAGCAAGTGAGCACGCTGCTGAAGATGGAGGAAAGAAAAAAGAACCCGGCTTCACATTTTTTCTTGAGCCTTTGATTCCATGGTAAAGCACCTTTTTTGGCAATCTGCCAGCTTTCAGCCTTGTACCCAGGGGAACTGCAGTCAACTCAGAACAGCTCTTCTTCACAAAACGCTCAGTTTCAACACAGATGTCATAATTTACCGTCTTGAGAGGCAAAAAATGAAATGGCTTCCACACACACACACACAACTATATATTATATATATATATATAATATATAATGATGGTTTTAACCCCTCGGTAGGCAGGACCGAGGATGTCATCCAGGAAAGGGCCTATCTGTAGCTCTGATATAGCCCATAAGTAACGTTTTGGTGGCCGAATTGAAAGGGAACAGCAAGTGCACAAAGCATTCTCAGGCCATGTTTGATAAATCACTAATGGTGAAAATAGTATGTCTTTAAAAGGTTTTTGTTTTGTAGGCCTTTACATAAAGGAAATAATGACCTCCGATTCAGGCCATGTGTTTTCTAAATAAAATTTGTATTAGTTATTTGGTTTTATTTGTCTCTTCCAGATTTCAATAATGTTGCAAAAATACATAGTTTACTGTATCCTATACTGTACACTAACACACAGGCATTCAGTTGTTGCTTGTATTTACCTTAAATGCATGTGTAAGCATTATTGTTAAAAAAATATGCTCCATCATATTTTCTCTTTTGAAGTGTGGAAGTTTTTCAGGTATTTATTAGTTTGTGTGAAAAGCAATGTGACCACTACACACTGCACTGCTATTTATTTAGATCTGTTTATGCTCATCTGCATTTGTAGTGGCTATAGAGCTCCTTTGCCAGAAAGGCTATATTACTATGGCAACAGAAATGGGAAGCCTGCATCCACTGCTGATATGATTTTCTAAAAATGCTTATACAGGCTTAATGGTTTCTAATAATGTGACTTCTCTGTCTAACATACACATGATTTCTCTTTTTTCAATTGTTTGGGTCAGCTTCTTTGAAATTAACTATTTCTGTTAAAATAGAGCATATATGTTATATATGTATATATTAAACAATGCAATGCAAGTAATTATATTTAAAGTTCATATTTCAAAATAAATAAATCAGTGATAGACAGAATGTGTCTTGACTTGAGAATTTAATTTATCTGTACCACAGTTAATAATTCCCAAACAAACAAACAAACAAGAATAGACTACAAACAAACTGAGATTGAGAAAATATGGATAAGTATAAGTTTTAAATCAATGTCAACCAAATTTACCCTGTAATGTTCTATTCTTGCTGGATTAGTTTCAGATACCATGTAATACAAGAAGACTTCACCTCCCACAATCAATCCAAAAACAAGATAGAGCAAAAAACATACATATAAGTATATTTCTTGTGGATCAAGGCAAGTCAACAATTATGCTGTGATGCAAACAAACACATTTTTAGTTGTCTATAAAAATCCTGTTCTGTGAAAACTACAGGCTGTATGGAAAAATGTAGCTACCAAGATAAATATGGTTGTATTTTTTTGTGTTTGACGTTATAAATGATTATTAAAAATGAACTAAAAAGCCAGAGAAAACAAACAGGACTCCCAGATATTTTAAGGACGACAGGGACTTGATCAGGGCAGGAGGAAGTTTAATCAGATCACAGTGTCCAGTGCGTGCCTTTGGATGTTATTTCTCAACATTCAAATGAAATTTCAGAAGACACTGGAAAGATTGTTGTTAGCAAAAATAATCTCACATTATCAGCTGTGGCAAATACAGTTTGGCAGGGTTTTAAAAACCTAATTAGTCCCACAGCATATCATGTCTGAGTAATGCAAGTGCCTAGAATATTAAAAAGAGAAGGGTTGTTATCTGTTTCCCATTCCTGATGCATAAAATAATACTGCATTTATTATCTTACAGCTTGTTTGGAGACATTGGTCTTTTTTATTGTATTGCATTAGTTTGGTGTGGCTAAATAATTTTCTCATTTATAATACGTTATTTTTAGTATGTATTCCTTCCTAGAGGTTTATAAGATGATACAATACACAAGAAGAGAATATAATGACACATTCAAAATCATTAATTCATCATGTTTTTTTTTTTTTTTTATTTCATCCAGACATGCATCCAAAGTCAAGCCATCTTTTCAGAAAACATGAAAAACCAAGAGAAAAAAAAAAAAAAAGAATTGTCCATATCTGAGTTTAAATTCTCCTTTTTGTACAACTACAGCCAAAAGTTTTGAATCTTGGTAGCTAAAGTCAAATGAAACCTGCTGAATAATGTTACGTTAACATATTGAATTATGTACCGCTGTGCAGTTTTCCATATACTTAATGAAAAAACTAGTATTATGGCTATTATGTACACAGTTCTTTGATAACATGATGTTAAATAAATTATCAAAATTATGTTCATATGGTGTTTTTTTTTTTTTTTTTTTTTAAATTATGTCACAGTTCTAACATCCTAGATATTGCAAAACCTTTGTCCATAGCTGTATATACATGTGTGTAAAGGGGTGGATGAGGAATCACTCATAAACTGTTCCATAAAGGTTCCACTTAGTACGGTGTTTTCATTATTTCTGGTTATTTCAAGTGGAATGAAAAAAAACAGCATTACTGTAGCAAGCTCACATCCCTTTGGCAAGGTCACTATGATTGTCATTTTTGTTTTGTTGCTATTTCCACACATTATATACATGTATAAAAGCACCAGATAAGGAAATTGAGACAGCTTGTGAATGGTCTTCCTTTTTTTTTGTGAAATAATTTTGTCATCTTAGGTTTATTAATCTAATAATGGACTTTTCTTACCCCACATTTGAAATTCCCGGTAGTGGACCAACCTTTCAGGTAAAATGGCTGCTCGGGTATTTATCTAATAGAAAAAAAAAACTATGGTAAAAAAAATAATTATCCAAATAACATATATATTAAAATGCTCAATAATTGTCAATGTTTTTTAAGGAAGATGGGATGAAGGGAAGGTTGCAGAGGTTGGGTGAAGAGGGTAATATTCAAGCAAAAACAAATCAATCTGAAAATTATGGGAGATGCCACGTTAGCAGGTGGGCCCCAGCAGCCAGCAGATGAGAGGCCTGAGAAAAAAAAACAGTTTGTTGCAATGTTGTATTTTTTCTTTGAAAAATGTTATCACGCTCAGCTGCAAATTGAAACACTCACAATGGGGAACTACTGCTAAATGTGGTAAAATTAAGACAAGATTTTCATTGCGGGGGCAAGCGCCCCCCACCCCCACGGTTCTGCCGCCACTGGGTTGAGTAGATAGAAATAAATCAATTTGTCTGCTGAAAACCGTATATATTTCATCAGTTATGTTTCTACATGGGCCACAGTAACACTGTATGTGTCAACAGTAACTCTCTACTTGTAAACATAAAACTCAACAAAGGCATGTTATGCAGTACAAATTTTTATTAAGGTATGTTCTTTATGAATCAAGGCAAGCCTTAAATATCACAACCTGAAAAAAATGGAGAAGTTATGCTTTTAAGGGTGCTAAAAATAATATTCATGGCTGATCTAAATTTTTTAAATAATGAATGAAACCACATTGTCTGTTCCCAGACATGAACATTTTCAGTTGGTAAGGTACAAATTTTGGTGAACTCAGCTTTGATGTGCCCTTTCAATTCTGCTCTAAGAAGCTGCTGGGTATATTTGTCCTTAGCTGTTTTCATCACATTATCTGTTCTTGTTTCTGGGCAGGTTTCCATGGAAACCAGGACAGAATTAAAAAGCAAAACTAAATTTTCTTTTAAAGTTGTATTATATTTGTAAACTTTTTTTTTTTTTTTTTTTTTGAAAACAATTGGTGTTATTGTTATAAACTGTATAATGATAAATACTGCACAAGCTCTTATCAAAGAAAATATAAGAGACAGAGACAGAAAAAGTGGAGAGGTCGTGCCCAGGGTCTGGGACTGGCAGCAGTGCTGTGGCAACCCAGAGCTCAGGAGTGGAAGATCAATGCGTAGGTGGGTCTCAACCTAGACCCGCGGTGGTCCCTCATTCCTTGCGGTGGATTAGTAGCAGCGCTGCGATTCAATCCAGCGCTGAGACAGCCCCAAGACCAGAATATCCGCTGCCAGATAAGGTAGCTGCAGACTATGAAAAAGAATCAGAGGAAGAATCAGTGATGTCGGCAGTGGAGAAGGAAGAAGAGTTCTTCTGACTCCTTGGCACTGCTCGATGATGCTCTGCCCAACCCGCTTGGTAAGAATAAAATGTACAAGACAAGTATCTTTTCTTGATAAAAACTAAAGGAAGAAGGGGAATTGAACTAACTTTTATTTTCCAACATTGTTTATTTATTCTGCAAGAGTAGCAATGAGAAAAGCCACTCTAGATGACCAAAACAAAAGGTATTGGTTAAAAAAAGATTATAGTCTCTGTGAAAACAAAACCCTGATGGAATAATGGATAAGTAGACTATAAGATTTTTTTTTTTTTATCTCGTTTTTGTTTGGTTATTTTTGTTCTTATTTTTCCCTATGAAAAATATTCAGTTAGGTACTTCTAATATCAATGGTTGTGGGTGTGTTAATAAGAGAACCTAATTATTTCATTTTACCACACAGAAGAGAGTGAATGTGTTGTTTTCACAGGAAACTTGGACAGTGTAAATGAGTGGCTGTATTGCCCTTCCCAGGATTACTTATAGGTATTTTAACGGTTACTGAGGGAGTTTAAGCTATGGACGTTGTTTTTATTAATTTATATGCACTAAATGAGGGCAGAGAAAGGGATTTATTTTTTAAAAAATTTGGTCAGGTTTTATCACATTGTAAACCTGCACATGGATTTTAATGGGAGGAGAAGTTAATTGTACAGAAAATTTTGTAATAGATAGGAATCATGAGTGACCAAATAGCCAGTCTTCCAAAGAACTGTCTGCTTTTTTAAAGTTCATGGCATAGTTGATGTCTGGAGCAACTTATACCTCAGAGTAAATCAGTACACTTGGATTAAAATGAATAACAATCAAGTCTCTAAAGCATGGTTGGACAGAATGTACTGCTGTAAACAACATTTAAATAAAATTATTAAAACTAACATCATCCCCACTATGTTGTCTGATCACCACTGCATTCTGTTAAAAGGAAGTCGGTCACGTAGAAAAGAGATGGAGCTTTGGTACACTAATTCATTGACCTGGGGGTGTAAATGATGTGGCAGCTGCAGATCATAAAAAGCAGCTTCAATCGTTTACCAAGGGGTCATGAGTGATGGTATAAAAAGGGGTTGAAGCAATGTATCTGTTCCATCGTTTTTGGTTATTAATAAGTGACCTGGTAGGACCTCTATTTGTGTGGTGAATAATCGTGAGTGTTGGTTATTGTTGTTTGTAATCACTAGATGGCTAACACGTTCCGGAGCTGTCGCCAAAGGCCAGCACAAACCCGAGACAGCACTTCACTTGTATCACTGTAAACTGTATTGTACCACAATCATTAATTCATGCACTAAACGGACTTGTGTATGTGTTTTGTGTTTAATGTGGGAATACAATAACGGGACTATTATTTTGGGACCAGCCCAGGGATTATAAATGCAAGTAATACTTACATTTATAATAATATTTATAATAATTAACTTATTACTTACCAGCATTATCATTTACTTTTTGTTTCGCCATCAGGCACTGGACTTAAGGAATAAAAGTAAACAAATCTTTTTCACCTGGATTACAATTGTCTGTCTGTTCTTTGATCACCTGCACACTATTAACTACTTCGTCACAAGGATACACAGTTTTTAGATGTATGTAAATCATTGTGGATTTCCTGGAGGCAGCACAGGATGAGATTCAGCTGTTTACGACAGTGGTTGGAAATTGGGATAATATAAATTAAGAGTTTCTGTCAGCAATATTCCTTAAACATGATTGAACCAGACAGTCAAAGAGCTGGAGAGAGAGATATTGAGAATTTAAACAAATGTAAAAAATAATAGTGATGAACACACCTTCCAATCCAGAAAAGGAGACTGAGCAGCTTGCTGGAGGAAAGAGTGAAGGGTTATCTCATCCATTCTCAATTCACACAGCTCAAAGACATGGATGCCCCCACCAAATTCTTTTTTCAGTCTGCCTGAGGAGATCCTTGCAGGATCTTCCAGGGCAGGTCCTGCAGCAGCTGGCAAAGGTTAAAAAACCAGGTTATTTTGGGCCATATGGACACCAGGAGAACTGTCACTTTTTCTGAGTCACTGTGCGAGTATGGCAGACGCCAGGGTCTCGTTCTCTCCCGTACCAGAGTACAGGAGGGGAGCATTGAGGCTACCTGACGAGACGCCTTGCATTCTCGGTGAGAGCGTTGCAGCAATTTCTCTGCTGGTGGAATGTGCGGTGGCTTCTTAATAAACAAATGTACCACTTCATAGTTTGTAGTAGGTTGCTTATACATTACGACAATCATCCAGTTACTGTGCTTTGCCTATTACTTCAACTTCTTACTTCACATAGAATAATTCCATGCTGTGACAGGGTACCTGAGTGATGATGTCAGGCCAGATGCAGGAACCAAAAACAAACAGACACTGCAGGTACAGTGCAATGGCTCTTGTGCCGTTTTATTTTTTAAATAACAAAAATAAATACAATATGTTTAACAAAAAAAAAAATATTGCTCACCAAGCAAAATAAAACAGGTACACAAAACAAAATCACCAACACAAAAAACTAAACACACAGGTCAGGCTGGGCAGATCGCTTTCACTGATCCTGTGTATATTTTTAGCTTTGTTTTTAAGCTGCTCTGTTCTCTCCTCTGAACACCCACACCGAGTACAGCAAGCTGCAGGCTTTTGTGCTGGTGACGTTTCAAACTTCAGAAACAATAACTTTTATTTACTTACATCCATGGCAGTCAAACAGGTGGATAATCCTTCCATTGTTGTATAGCAATATGTTCAGCAACAATACAGCTGCATACAAACAGTCTTCAGTATAACTACGACTTATATATTCTGAAAGTCTTATGCAGTTGTAACTCTCCTGTTTCTTATGTTTGTCTGTATTTCTTACTCAATCTATGATTTTTAAAGCATATCTGTACGGTATATATGGTCGAAAAATTGTACTTGCTCTAGCTACAAACTAACTGTGTCATCTGTCCCTTTTCTTTCCAACTTGAATTTAACAATACTGCCTGAACCAGTACTGTTAAATACCAGAATGATATATTATAAAAAAATTATTCTGTAGGCATTACTAAAATAATGATGGAGGATGAGCCCTCATTGTATATGAGACTTTTTCCTTTGTGCGCCTCAGAATATAGTTCCATCTTTTCTTAATATCCTCCACCGTTCTTTTGTCTACACTCTAAGAAGAAAAGGCTCTCATTAGAACCATTGTGGGAGACCTTTTCAGGTGCTTCTAAAAACATGTTGTTACATGGATTATATATTCTCTATTTGCAGACTTCCTGTTTGTAATGCAAGCTATGAAACATGTATTGAAAATTAGATTTTGCAAAACAATATGGTATCGGTATTATAAACCATAATTTATACACTGCCTTGATCAGAAGGGTTAAGAAAGAGCCCTTTGCAAAATGTTATTAAATGTTTCTTTGTCCTTGAAAACAACGTCTCCTTCTTGCTGCAGACAAGTCTCCCACATGACCTTGCCTTGTATATAGCCTACTGTCTGACTGCGGTAAATTAACGCCTGGGACAGCGAGGCACTGTGCACACGAGGAAACGAAGCAGTGTTTACACCAAGCACCACGTGCACCGAGCGCACTGAGGCACTGAAGTATCAATGGCTGAGTGTGCACCGAAGTACCGAAGTGCCTACCCAACCACATGTAGTCTGGCCAATGCCGAGGTGGGCTGGCCGAGGCAGCCGGCAAGGTCTGCTCGACAACGGGGTAGGTTAGAACACAGCCCTGGTGGAGGACACGTGGTTGACTGGCTGTTGTTGCTCAATGGCGGAGGCAGCAGTCTGAGCCCCGGTGGAGGAACAGTGTTCTCCCTGAAGGTGTAGGTTGAAAAACAACACACACACACCAATACTGCATAGGTAGTCACACTTATATGACGGACAGCCAAGAAAAGATGGCCTGCGACACAAGCAAAGAAAAAAGAAAACTCATATGGAGCCGCTGATTCCACGAGAGTGGCAAGCCAGCTTTCAGCACGAACGCAGGGGAACTGCAGTCGACTCAGAGGAGTGCTTTAAAAACTCACTCACATTAATGACACAGATTGCTTACCTTACTGTAGTGAGAGGCAAAAGAGGAAGTGAGTTCCGTGGAGCGACTGCTTATTCCCTCGGCAGGCGGGATCGAGGACGTCACTCCACGGAGGGGCTCATTGGCAGCTCTGACATAAAATGTTCAGTGAATACCTACCTAAGGCAGGCATATCTCAAAAGTATTGGTTAGTGGTGGTCTTTGAATTGAACGGGAACTGCAAAGCAGCAGGCTGCAGCAGCTCAACTTGGATTCTGTGCTGCACTGAGTGACACACACATAAAAGAAAATGACTTTCGTTTTTACAGTTTTGTATGTACACATGACTGTTTACACACTAGTTTCTTTTGTTTATTTTATTATAGTTTTTCATTTTTTGAAGTAGTGCTTTATATGTGGTAAGTTAGAAAATACCCCATTTTATGTTTAATTGTTCATTTAAATACAGTTTTCAGCTGTGCAGTTGTTTAATATGATGTGCTTGAATAAAACTTTTGAGTTGTATCCGATAGTTTGTCTTTTATTTTAATATTGATGTTGTTCAAAATGTGACCATCATAATGACTGCCGATGGGAGTTCTAGTGTTAAATAGTGAAATATAAAGTAAAGGTTTTGCCTGAAAAAAGGATGCTGTGTAAGTCCACTGTAATGTAATTTTAAATGTTCAGAAAAAATACATTAACCTTTAAAGCTGAAGTCTATTATAAAAAAAAAAAAAAAAAAAATACAATTGATTGTAGCTTAACAGGAAATCAATCAGACTCAGAGTCTGTATTGTTGGATCCAAAACTAAAAGTGCTTACAATTTATTCAATCAATGCACAGAGCAACTAATGTACTGCACAGCATGTTCTACATACTTAAAGTGCAATATTTGAAATCTCAGGTATTATTTGTGCATGGTCATTTGAAAAAAAAATTGCACTTGGCCGTTGACTCGGCAGAATCTGGTAGTTATCATAATTTCCCATTAGCGGCAGTAATGGTAACATACGTGAAGTCCCTCACTCTTTTTAATTAATTGCCTATTTACAGTAAATACTGCCCATGCCCTCTATAAAAATATATATATATATATATATATATATATATATATATATATATATATATATATATATACACACACACACACACACACACACACACACACACACATATATATATTGCTCTACTATTGTGAGGCTATCATAATAATTACACATACAGCAATCTACCCATTAAAAAAAAAAAATGATAGGAATTGTATTTCAATCCCATTGCACTGAAGCAGGGCTCCAGTATACAACAAGCTTGAAGTTTCTCAGTATTTAGAAACTAAACAAAGCAGATTCATTCATTCAAACCCATTCAAGACCAAAACAGCATTTGCTCCAGTGCAAAGTTTGCAGCACTTCAAATAAGACAAAGAATTAGCATACTAATACAAAATACAAGCAAACTCTCCATATTTTAGCCAGAAGGAATAAAAAGCTAATGCTTAACGATGGTATCTTTGGACTCCCATTCCAGCCGACACTTGCAAAATCTGCACATCATTATTTTGTCACTGACAGCTGCATATATCCCCTCATGCTCAAATTCTTTGCACAAATGACTCGCTCCAAATTTGTGCAAGTGCTAGACAGAGTTTCCGTTCCTTCAGACCCCGTCTATGGTAACGGCTGAGCCTTGACAACTATACGTATAAGTATTTATTTAAAGTATTTTTTGTATAAACCTCCTGTGATGGGGTGGGCGGGCAGGCACCCCCTATAATTTGTGTTATTATTACAATTGTTACTGTTTTCATTATGATTTTCATTATTTGTGATTGTATTATTGTTTGTTTTGGATTGGCAGGGAGGGGGTTAAATTCCTTCCTGCCAAATACATGTGAAAATGTTGCTGTAGCTTTAATTAGCTAATTGTTAATTATTGATTAATTGGGCTCCAACCACAGACTATAAAAGCCAGGATGAATCCTTTGTCTGGGTGAAGTGGTTTGGTTTGGAGAGACACAGAGTGTTACCAGTAATAGCAAGCATGCATATATATATATATATATATATATATATATATATATATATATATATATATATATATATATATATATATATATATATATATATATATATATATGTATGTAATGTGTGTGTATAGTTACTGTACTTGTTTAATTGTGGCTATCCTGTCACAACTCCCAATTTAAAAATGTCATTCTGTGTTTGCTTTATAATGATTTTTTTGCTTTATTTTGTTTTATATGTTGCATTTAGTTTTATTTTGTGTTATTTCGTATTTGTGAAAAACACAGGGTTTTATTGATACCCCAGCTGTCCAGCAAGGGGAGGGCTGTTGTGATCAACAATCTTGTGGCTTCTATGCTCTGGCACAGGCTTGGGCCTGAACCCCTCTCCAATGCCGATGAATGAGATCCACAGTTTTTTCTGGAGTGGTCATCACTAACTATGGCCGGCCATACTGTACTTGCCGTCTAATGAGGGGGGTCAGGGGCTGGTGGATGTATGCAGTTGTGTGGCTGCTTTTTGACTGCAGGTGGTGCAGTGACCTGTTTTTACCATGCAGAGACATGACCTTCTCCTTCCTGCGCAAAATGAGAGGGCTGGACTGAGACTGGCAACTCTTCCTGATATGTCTGTCTCAGCTAGACATCACAAGCTCCCAGACTTGCTGAACATCTGGCGAGAACTGAGGGTGGAGAGACAAGAGGACTCTCTGACTGTAGACATGCTGCTGTAGGAGCCTCTATTTCAAATCTGGGGTGCTGTGCAAAAGTACGGGTTACTAAACTGAAAGACTTAGTGCTACTGGGCAGTGGGAGGTGGAGAGAGGTGGGAAGCCTGGCTAGACAGCTAGGGGTCCACTCACTCAGAGAAAGTCCTCAAATAGCTCATGGACTCTTACTCCCCCAGGGGCAGCAAGGTCTGGAGGGGGTACTGTGGAGCAGGAGCCATCCTGCCTTTTTTTCCTAGTGTCCCTCGCTGGGGATTGTACAGCACAAACAGACAGCAGCACCTTCCTGCACACTCCACTGATAAACCGCATGCACTCTGTGTTAAAATGAAACCACGAAGAGGGCTCATATGAACTGTACATAAAGCATTGCTCCGGCTTGGATGAATTTATCATTGCTACTGGGTGCCACGTCCCCCGTATCGACCCTGCGGTCAGTAAAGTCTTTGTTTTACCTTTTCACTAACTGTAGAAAGCTGTTTATTTTTATCTTTGAGCTGTTGGATTCTCTTAATGTGATTTTTAGCAAATACTTCATTTTTAACATATTTTACAGTCACAGGACAAGATTTAAAACTTGTTTAGATAATTGCATACTTGGAGAAGAAGAGAGGGAGATGCAGCTGTTTGTGTGAAATTAATATCATAGTTTATCATGTCTGAGACTTTGAAAGGGTGAATTTGTGGGGGGGGGGTGTAAATGTATAACTGAATATGCAGTTTTTGTTAAAAAAATATTCAATATTTATTTCTGCTGTATTTATGTGAATTATATTATAAAAATAAATGTTTCCCCCTGGAGCGCAGAGAGGATCATTGAACAGTTGAGCTTTGTTTGTCAAGGCCTGGCTGTCACCTAAAGTTGGCCTCTAAACATATTTCTTAACCTGGCAAGTCCATAAAAAGTAATTGATGAAAGATGGTGATTCTGGCCACTGCCTTTGATTGTCCTCAGTGTCAGGGGGTCTGGATACTCCATCTGTACTGTTACACAGACTATAAAGATATATAACAAATCACCACTGAACCTTGTTCCAAGGACATCTGAGAAGCAAAAATCTAATCTTGCCTGGTCCTTCCTTCAAAAAACAAAGATGCTGCCCCAATGACCCACACAAGAAATGCTATATTCCAGTTAGAAGCTAGTAAAGTATAGCTTTGGATCACCAGATCAAATACCTGCTGTCAATGCTTATGCAGTTTGGAAGTTTGTTGTGTTAATATGAAATATTTTACAGACTAGATTCTCTTGTGCAGGTGTGGTGAAAGACAACAATTCGTGAAACAGTAGCACAGTGTAGTCCAGGTTTGGTGCTGACTTGTAGCGACAGCTCCTGGTTGGTGTTTAGCCGTCTAAAAATGAATTGACAAAACATTTAGAACAACAAAACAAACAAAACATGAAACACTCTCAATAATAAATTACGTCCGTCTCCTATATGGGTCTTTTTGGTAACCACATCAAAAGGAACAGATTACATTGTCACATCCCCTATTATACCTTCAGTCACGCCCCTTGCAATAGCTAGTTCAATCACGTCTCCTCCAATCCATGACTGACACTTCGCGTACCGCAGGCGATGACTTCTGACATTGTGACTCTGCCCCCTTCCTGGGTGGCCGGCTTCCAAATTACACTCAAGTGAACAGCCAAACCATCCAGTCCGGGGCACACTGATCCTGCTACACAGTATCCTCACAGGTTGAGAGGGAGATTGTTGACTATTATTAATTATCTTTCTGTCACATATCCCACCACTCAGAGTGTAGCCAAAGGAACACTCAGCTGAATTTCTTTCCCTATTACACCCACCTTCCGGGAAAAGTAATCCGCATTTTGATGATCTGTCCATGCATGTGTCATAAAATACATAAAGTGTTACAGCGCCAGATACACCAAGTTATCCGGGCGTTGCTGTCCTTCATCATGCTTAACCATCGGAGTAGGGTGTGGTCTGTGACTAGATTAAATGAATGTCCCAATAGGTAGTAGCATAAGGTCTGAGTGGTCCATTTAAATGGCCAGACATTCCTTCTCTATGACAGAGTAGTAACGCTCCCAGGGGAACATTTTTTTTAACCATATAGAGGATGGGGTGTTCTACTCCGTCAACCTGCTGAGACAAGACGAGACCAACATCCGAAGTGTCGGTGTGGAGGATTCATTTCTTATTAAAATCTGGTGTGATAAAGGTAGGGTCTTGGCAGAGTATTTGCTTAATGATATCAAATGCTCCCTGCATTCTCCTGTCCATCTAATTAAATTTGGTGCGCATTTTAGTGAGGTTCACTAGAGGGTTGACCACTGTGGCATACTCTGGGATAAATTGTCTGTAATAACTGGCCAACCCCAAAAGAGACCTCACCTGGGACTTGGTTTTCAGGATTGTCATGTCCATTAAAGCCTGGACTTTGGTGGTGCAGAGTTTCACCTGCCCATGTCCCTTAATAAACCCCAAATGTTGCGTTTCTATTTTGGCAAATGCACATTTACCCAAGTTGGTTGTCAGCCGGGCTACCCTCAGATACTGTAGGAACAGCCGCGAGCCTAGCCAGATGCACTTACCAGGTGGAGCTGTAGGTAACCACATCATTAACATACGCTGCTGCATACTCATGATGTGGGCATAAGACCTGGTCCATTACTCTCTGAAAGCAGCGAGCGCACCATGAATCCCAAATGACATGGTTATGAAATGAAACAGAACATCACGGGTAGAAAATGCAGTTCTCATATGACCTTCAGGTTAAGGGGATCTGCCAGTATCCCTTCGACAAATACAAAGTGGAGATGAACCTCACCGTACTCAGTCAGTCGAGAAGCTAGTCGACCGAGGCATGGAATAGGTATGGAACTTGGCAATAGCACTTACCTTAAGGAAATCAATGCAGAAGCGGTTGGTGCCATCCTTTTTGACGACTATCACAATGGGACTGCACCACTCACTCCAGGAAGGCTCAATCACCCCAAGTTCAAGCACCAACCGCACCTCTTTGCTAATGCCACTTCGTTGACTTTCCAAGATCTGGTAAGGTCTCTCTTGAACCGTGGTACCTGGGGGAGTGTTAATGTCATATTCAAAGTTAGTTCTGCTAGGGCATGTCAGAAAAAACATCCTTGAACTCCCCAATTAACTTACGCAGATCTCTCTGCTGCTCTGGAAGTAACTGTTCCCTCTTCAGAATGCTCTGAGTGCTAGGGGCCTCTATACAGGGTCCAAAATCCTCCTTAAATAAGGCCTCCCTTGACTGCCAGGGCTTTAATATGGTTTTTACATGGTAAATTTACCGCACATTGCAGTGATCGGGCTGCCGAATTTCATAATTCATTATCCCTATAGCCCGAATCACCTCATATGGCCCCTGCCATTTAGCATACAGTTTGGATTCTGATGTGGGAAGAAGCAGCATTACCTTGTCTCCTGGTCAAAGGTCTGAATACGTGCATTTTGGTTGTAATGCTGCTGTTGTCGGTGCTGAGTCGATTTTAGATTGGCCTAGGCCAAACAACCAACCAAATTTAGGCGATCACGGAGTAGGAGCACATGCTGCACTACATTTTTGGACGAGCGTTTGTGCGCTTTCCACCCCTTTCTCAACAGGTCAAGGATGCCACGAGGCTGTTGGCTGTTCAAGAGCTCAAAGGGGGAGAATGCTGTTGTCAAACTCTGCAGCACCTCTCTCACTGCAAAAAGAAGGTAGGGGAGAAGCGTTGCCCAATGCTTCTGCTCTTGGTTCGCAAACCATCTCAGCATTTGCTTTAATGGCTGACTAAAACGTTCCACCAAAATGTCCATTTGTGGATTATAAACAGATGTCTAGATGGGATGTATTTTTTATATTTTATACACCTGCTGTAATGTTTGAGACAAGAAGTTAGTTCCATAATCAGTCAGTATCTCTTTGGGGTTCTCTATTCTTGACATAATCTGCACTAGTTCCTTGGCTATTACAGCTGCACTAGTGGACCTCAATGGAACTGCCTCCGGGTATCTCGTTGCATAATCTCCCACCACTTATATATGCATATACCCAGAATCAGAAGGTAGCAAAGGGCCCACTATGTCCATTGCAATGCGCTCAAAGGGAGTGTAAATGATTGGCAGTGGGACCAAAGGGGCGGGGCGCATTTGACCCGGCATTACTCGCTGGCAGTCTGGACGTGGCTACATATTTCGACACTTCAAGCCCTACCTAATAAAATTGAGCAATATGCGTTCCCTTGTTTTATCAGCTCCGAGATGCCCCGCAGAAGGGATATCAAGCGCCAGCCTAATGACCTCGGGCTGAACGGGGGAACTATCAATCCGACTGACCTTGGAATGAAATGCCAAACCATCCAGTCCGGTTACACAGCATACTCACAGGTCAGGAGAGAGATGGTTGACTAGAATACATTCGCTCTCTGTCACAGTTATACAGTAAACTCTCCTTCTGACAAGCTCAATATAATGACCAGCACATTAATGTGATTAACTCCTCTCAAATGCTTATAAATGAGAGGCAGATGGAAAATATCCCTCCTTGTGAGTGTCATAAAGGTGCGATTCCTCTGATTTTACATGCATTTCATTCATTGCACTATATTAGTTATATTACCCAGCAAGAAGAGGTAATAACTATCCAAATACTTGACTATAAATTAGAGATCCTACAAAAGGAAGGTAGGTTTAGATACATGCATTCTTATATTTGTTTTCTTATTGAATTAATGCCCTCATTCCCAAAAGAATTTAAATATGTTTTACATTTAACTTACTTAAAACCAGGTGCACTGCAATCCCTGCTAATTTATGGCTGATGGTGTAACAAGTGTTTTTTAAGAACTGTTGGTCTGCAGCCAAGCAATTGTCCTGAAATGTAAAACAGTTAGCATCAGCCCCTAATATGTTCCTGTTCTTAATAACAACCTTTGCTGAATAATAAATCAGGAGAGCTGAAGCAAGTAGGAGAATTAAACACTGTTAGGAAAGCAGGGTGCCTTTTCTTCGCAGATGCAATTAGCAGCTGTACGCCTACTTCCCAAATAGCATTTAAATAGATGCTGTGGTAAGGTGTGCATTTTTAATGAACTGCAAGAAAAACAACTGAATTCTTTCTGCTGTCCTCTATTGCAGCAATGTCATTTGTCATGGATGAGATCTGATTAAAGTCTGGATTGTAGGAACATGCAGAGCAACAAAAAGGTCTAATTAAAAGGAAGGTATCCTGTGCAGATTAGCACAAGCTTTTAGTTCAATCAACCTTGTCCCATTAATAAGGATTTTAACAATGAGTTGCAGTCTCAAGAAAACAAGGATCTCTTCATGTGTCACTCAGTTTCAAATTACCATTTAGTTTCAACACAGGGTAGATGTAAGGGTAAGCAGAAAGTTTGGCAAAACCCCCAAAATGCGGTGTATATGAAAAGAATGGCGTTCACCTGCCGTTCTGCACCATTATCAAATTTGCACTTTGCCATCATTAATCCATTAAAATCATAGATGAAGAAAAGAGCATGGAACTGGACAGAATCTGGATACTAAGCAGTCTCAAACATTATAATTAGGGTTCTACTTAAATTGCGGTAAATTTATGTATTTTTCATGGGTAGGTTGCAGAATAAAATTAGGATTTCGCAGACATTTCGCAAACCTGTTTAAACATTTAATAAACCTAAGTAGACAGTATTTTAGAACACTATAAAGCCTAAACATAGTGGTACTTTCTTCCTTACTAAAACACAGTGCTGTCATTTGTTAAAGGCAAGCATGCAGCATCGCCCTGCAGTTGACTTGCCCATACATTGAGATTGCACATTCTACATCCACTGAATTGGTTGGAAGTTAAGGCAAAGCTTTGCCAAGTTATACAGATGTGGAAATCAATTAGAAAGCCCCAAAACTCGTTTACCCATGGGTATCTGGCATACTTCAATAAAGAAAGTATATGCATCATGTTCGTTGTCATGTTATTTGTCCCATCCAATAATTCATTTTATTAGTACCGAGTCAAAATAAAGAAAACGTGGCTATTTGGGTCTAAAATTCCAACTGCGAAAAAGTAAGCAGCAGGTTGAAGCGAGGTGGTTGTGCTAGATCATTGTAGTACTGATTTAACTTGCAGACAGGGCTACTTTTTGTCTGGGCTGACTTTCCAGTTTGATTTCTGAAAGCGTATTTTCTCCAGACACATTAAGATATGCAAAACAATTACCTCAATCTGCATGTACAGTTTCTTTGGGAAATATCTTGACACGATCAATCACCAAAATAAACTTAGCTTTTTTTTGCTTTGTCGTCCATTTCTACTATTTTGCCTCCAATGCTAAAAATTAGATTTTAGCAACTTAATCAAAACAATGCAGCACTGACTTTGTCCCATCCTGTACTGCACAATAAAGGTCACAGTCCGCATTACAGAATAACTGATAGGCTGATTAAAACTTTGTTGTCATTTGAATAGTAAACAAGAACGTTAACCGCTTTAGGTAAATAAAAATTGTAAATGTTATTTGTCTACATTTTTTGTTTGTTTGATTTTTGCTTAAGTGCAATGCCCACAGGACGGTGAAAGAATAAAAAGGGCTATCTACAGAAGGAAGATGCATAGTTTGTGTCACTTGCATAGGTCTCTTTTTTTGTTTTCCTCTTGTACTTGTTCGGTATGCACTGTCCCTAAAAGAGGTGAATTTCGTGGTGGTAGACCCCTAATTACAATGTGATGTAAGGATTTTGCCTTGCACTTAAGCAATTGCCTACCCTCCAAAAGACTATCAGCTTCTTCTCAGAAGACGTTTCTTTCTTTTCTGTGCACCAAGAGGACTTTGCTGCCCTTCCTATGACATAGTTTTTGTTTGCTTTGCATTTTTGTGCTCCACAAATGCCATACAACACCTGCTGCTCTCTGTACTCCTAAATCTCTCCCCGTTGACACTTGCGGTTTAAGCCGGCCCAGGGCCACCTTATCTCATATGTGAATGCTTGAAAAATGAAAAGGCGGCCTTGGGCCGGGTGAAATTTAGACCAGCTTTTTGATGTGGCCTAAAGTACCAATGCTGCCTCAGGGCCGGCCAATTTCTGCATGTGTGAACCCAACGCAGGCCCTGGTTCGGCCTTAACGCGTCAGTGCAGTGACCTAGCTCAAACCACTCTCCTACTAGGTCGAGCGTAGTAGATCAAAACAATGTCAGTTTTAAGGGGTAGCACCTGGGACGATGCAGAAATGAACCCTTAGCGGTCCATTTATTCAGAGCTTGTCAGGCACGTCAGGCCCAATTTATTCTCACATGCGCGGTTTTAATTTTTTTTTTTTCCAGTGTAAAGCAGGTTTAAAATGTATTGAATTGCAAAAGGGCAGTACTGCATCTCCAGCCAAGCCCCACCCCTTATTCGCTGTATTTGTCACATACCTCTTTATAAATGTAGATACTCTCTACTCTCTACTTTTTCACCAAACTCCTCAGTAATGTGATCCAAGTCATTATTTTATTACTATAATAGCTCAAAAAGCTCTGCAAATGTCCATGATATTTTATGAGCGCTGGATGCAGAAGCAGCTGTCTCCTTTATGTCTGTGTTATCTCTGGTGAAAGCTTGCAATTTTGACTCTTTGAAATACTGAGCAGCAGGCCAGAAATAATCCCACCACAGACCCTGTATTTTATGTAACCTACGGCGATCTCCAACCCGTTAAATGCACTGAATACACGACTATTGATGATGATGATGATGCTGGGTCAGTCATGAATGGGAAGTATTTCTTCATCGTACAGCTTTCATTAAAACGATAAAACTCGCGCTCTGAGTGTGTGTGTGTGTGTGTGTGTGTGTGTGTGTGTGTATATATTGTAGCTAAGATTGTAAATCTCAACATTGAACGCACTTAGGCCCCCTAAAACCTCAGCTGTAAATGGGAATTTTGAGGCAGCCCAGAGACGGGCCAAGGCCGACTCAGTAAGTGTGAACGAGATGTTTGTCACCTCTGGGCTGCAAGTGGCCCCGGTAAATAGACAGATGTGCTCATTGAGACCCTCATTATCATAGTTGCGGATCATTGTTTGTGTGTGTTGATAATTGAGAAAAATAATTTCCTGAACGCAATGCAATTTGAATTTTAGATTACTTACAAATTTTGAATACTTACATCTACCCTATATGCACTTGCTTGACGTGATTGTAATTATATTATTATTATTATTATTATTATTATTATTATTATTATTATTATTATTAATAATAATAAATCAATAATAATAATAATGCAGTACTCCCAGGTTATTTCACATGTCAATAAATTATGAAATATCGAAGGCAGTGAATTAGTAAAGGGAACCAATGGCGGAGAAATAGCAGGTATGGCAGGTGCAACTGCACACGGGCCCACGCACTCAGAGGGCCCCAGAGTTGTTTGAAAGTTTTTTTTTTTTTTTTTTTTTTTTTGTACAATGATAATATCCTTCTCATTTATATTTGCAGATGTTACACATTTGTATCACTGTAGCTGCCGGTGTGCGGTGCCAGTAATTCAGATTGTATCCTCCCTCATTTCAGCAGGTATCACTATTGTCTTAATTATCCTAACTTTTTTTCCCCTGTAGGCTGGTACGAGGCACATCTTCATGAAAGGTTTTGGGGTACTATTCAGCACATATATTCTGTGTGCACGATTCATGTTTATAAATAAGGGTTAAATTAGTGTTTAGAGACGTGGGACCACAACAAGGTCTTGCAGTGGTGCTCATCTTCCTCTTCCTCTGACACTGAAGGGAATATGAGTATATTAAATGTATAATTTATCATTAACATGGCCTAATTAAAAGTGAATAACCTTAACATACATGAACAAAAAAACAAACCTTTTGATGCTTCAAAATGACAAAAATGTGGCCTAAGCCTCACCTCGACAAGACCTGGTGCTACTTCAACTAAATTGAGTTCTGGCCCCTATACCCAGTGGCACACCTAGTAAAGACAATACCACAAAGAGTTCATGGTAGTTTAAATAATGTGATTAGGGTTTAGTAAATCTTGGTAGCGATGAGTTGCTGATCTTGGCTGGAGATTGCATTAGCCTATGGCATTCAGAACACAAACATATTTTTAAAAAATTACAGGATGTTGATGATTTTATGCACTTAATCTGAAAATGTGTATAAATATCCATTTCTGAAATAGGTTAATACGACAGTCAAGTTACAAAAAATGCCTTCAACACTGTGACACCTTTAAAAATGTACAATAAAGGTTATCAACCATCCGCCCAAGATTTATTAAAACCCCCAAATGTTTTTAAGCATTGATAGTGTCAGAGATATATTGGTTTAAATTGGAAAATGTCTGAGCTACTTTTAAATCTATTTCTGAAATCCTAGTTGGTAACAAATGGTCTTCTATGGCATTTCCACCCTCTGATGTGCTAGATAACACTTCATTTAATACTTACAGTTGTAACTTGAAGGTGTTAGAAATCTTGAGTTCTGCCAATAAATGTCAATGGAAATTGACTTATTTTTTTCTGTCAGTAAAACAATTGACCTGAACACAACCTTTTGTTTTTCTCGATTTTCTCTCTAAAAGTCTTTCATCAGTGTATTTATTTTTTTTTTTTTTAGTACTGGTACTAAAATTATAAGAAGTGCTGTGTGATATATTTTAACTATAGTTAACAGACAATGTAGTTGCAGAAATATAATTCTGTATGTATGTATGTATAAAATATATCCACACTCACACACACTACCCTACTATTGTGGGGCTGCCATAACAATTGTGCATACAGCAATCTACCCACTAAAAGAAAACTATAGGAATTGTACTTCAGTCCCATTGCACTGCAGCAGGGCTCCAGTATACAAAACAAGCTTGGGGTTTCTCAGTATTTAAACACTAAGCAAAGTAGATTAAATCATTTAAATTCATTCAAAACCAAAACAGCATTTGCTCCAGCGCAAAATTTGCACCGCTTGAAATAAAACAAATAATTAGCATACTAATACAAAATACAAGCAAACCAGCCATATTTTCGCCAAAAGGAATAAACATTCCAGCCGACACTTGCAAAATCTACACATCGTTATTTTGTCACCGTCAGCTGAATATATCCCCTCTTTGCAGCAGCACCAGAAATCAAAACATCAAACAAATGTGAGCCACTTCAAAATTTAGATGATCAAAACCAATAATAACATCAAGAGAACAAAATGAACAACATCTAGGAGCCTATAAACAGTGCTGGCCAGACAGCAAAAAGAAGGGAGGTCATGATTGTTGGGGACTTCATATTGAGAAACACAGCAAATTCAGTTTGCAGTCTGGATCACCTTACCACAACAACAGTGTGCTGCTTTCCAGAAGCCTTTGTCATGCACATCACTGAGAACGTGTACAGGCTCCTAGAACAAACAGGAGACGACGCGGTAGTACTCAGTACAAACAACATTGGAAGAGACAGGCCAAAATAAATTCGGAGATCTAGGAAGGAAATTAAAAGACAAGACCAAAACTGTGGCATTTTCTGGGATAGTGCCAGCACCTTGCAAAGAACCATATGGACAGCTGGAAATAAATCATCTAAATGCATGGCTGAAATCGTGATGCACACAGGAAGGCTTCACCTTCCTTGAACATTGGACCACATTCTAAACAAGGACTTTCTGTATAAACGGGACGGACTGCAAGTAAATAAAAAGGGAACTAATCTACTCAAAGGATCCTCAAGGAGGTTCAGAATCATTTAAACTAGAAAGGAAGGGGGGAAAAAGCAACAAAAAAACAGTAGGGAGACCACATCAAAACAAGGGCAACAACTCAGGTAAGATAGCCATTAAATGTATTTATCTAAATGCTAGAAGTCTCAGAAACAAAATGTTAGAACTTGAAGCTACTGCACTAACAAGTAACTATGATGTGATAGGTGATAGGGTATACACTGTATAGGAAGGACAGGCAGGACAGAAGAGGCAGAGGGGTAGTGCTATACATCAAAAATAGTTTTGAAACCCAGGTGTTCTGGAAGAAAAAAAAACAACGCAGAGTCAATATGGGTCAGAATAATGGACAAAAATTCAAAGGGCATAATAATAGGAGCATGCTATAGACCGCCAGATTCAGACGGTGAGCAAAATAATCTGTTATACAATTACATTAGAAATGTGTGTAGCAAGGGAGAAGCCATACTAATGGGGGATTTCAACTTTCTCCATATAAAATGGGAAAATCCGGTGGGGAGCACGACAGACAAAATTAAAATGGTGGAAATGACAAATACCTGCTTCCTAACACAATTTGTCAAGCCACCGACTAGAGGGGAGGCATGCCTTAATTTTTTCTTTTCATATAACAAAGACAGAATAACTAAAACAAAGGTCAGAGAACCATTGGCAAATTTGAAGTGCTTTTTAAAACCCCAAAAAGTAAAAGTAATGACTAAAGCTAAGGTTTACAATTTTAGAAAGGCAAACTATGACAGTATGAAACAGAAGTAGACCAGAGTAAAATAGAGAAAACATCCACGGAAAAAGTATGGCTGTTTTTTAAAACTGTAGTAGCAGAGGCGCAAAACAATTACATCCCAAATCCAAATCTAAAACAAAAGTGCCAAAATGGTTTAATAGATCAATTAAAAAAAATAGCGAAAAAAGGCACTTTACAGAGTTAAAAAAGGACCAAGAACAAAGTACACAGAAAGAGTACTGCAAACACAAGTCAAAAAGGAAGTTAGAAAGACCAAGAGAGCTAGTAATAAGCATTGCTAGGGGGGCTAAAACCAATGCCACAAAGTTTTTCCAATATTATAACAGCAAAAGAACATTCAAAAGAGGAGGTAAAATGTCTAAGAGATACAAATGGCAAAATCACAGATGAAGGGAAAAAAATAGCAAATATATTAAATGATTACTTGTCACAAGTTTCTACAAAGGAGGATACGAGCAACATGACCCAAGTGTCGACCTGTTCCTATCCAGTTTTAAAAGACTTTAGCAGAAGTGGTAAAGGGACTAGGAGCTCTTATAATAAACAAATCCCCTAGGTCGGGTGAGATCCTCCCAATAGTACTCAAAGAAATGAAATAAGTTATCTGTAAACCACTACCCACGATCATGCAACAGTGTCTTGACACAGGGGTGTACCGACAGACTGGAGAATTGCAAACGTAATACCGATCCACAAAAAGGGAGACAAAACTGAACCAGGTAACTACAGACCAATAAGCCTGACTTCTATTATATGCAAATTTATGGAAACTATAATAAGATCCAAAATGGAAAATTACCTATATGGTAACAGTATCCTGGGAGACAGCCAGCATGGTTTTAGGAAAGGGAGATCGTGTCTAACTAACCTGCTTGATTTTTTGGAGGATGCAACATTGACAATAGATAATTGCAAAGCATATGACATGGTTTGTTTAGATTTCCAGAAAGCTTTTGAAAAGTCCCGCATAAAACATTAATTGAACGCAGTTTGGATTCAAGGAAATGCATGCATGTGGATTAGGGAGTGGTTAACATGTAGAAAACAGAAAGTACTGATTAGAGGAGAAACCTCAAAATGGAGTGAGATTACCTGTGGAGTACCACAGGGATCAATATTAGGTCCTCTGCTATTCCTAGTCTACATTAATGACTTTGATTCTGGTATAGTAAGCAAACTTGTTAAATTTGCAGACGACACAAAAATAGGAGTGGCAAACATTGCTGCAGCAGCAAAGGTCATTCAAAATGATCTAGACAGCATTCAGAACTGGGCAGACACATGGCAAATGACATGTAATAGAGAAAAGTGTAAGGTACTGCACGCAGGCAATACAAATATGTATTATAAATATTATATGGGTGATACTGGTATTGAAGAAGGAATCTATGAAAAAGACCTAGGAGTTTATGTTGACTTAGAAATGTCTCCATCTAGACAATGTAGTGAAGCTATAAAAAAGACCAACAAGATGCTTGGATATACAGTGAAAAGTGTTGAATTTAAGTCAAGGGAAATAATGTTAAAACTTTACAATGTTTTAGTAAGACCTCATCTAGAATATCGTGTTCAGTTCTGGTCACCTCACTAGAAAAAGGATATTGCTATTCTAGAAAGACTTCACAGAAGACCAACCAGAATTATTTCTGGTTTAAAAGGCATGTCATATAAAAATAATTGAATCTATTCAGTCTTGAAGAAAGAAGACTATGTGTCAAACTGAATTAAGCATTCAAAATTCTAAAAGGTATTGACATTGTCGACCCAAGGGACTTTTTTGACCTGAAAAAAGAAACAAGGACCAGGGGTCACAAATTCAGAACAGAAAATAGGAGCCACTTTTTTACACAGAGAATTGTGATTCTGGAACCAACTCCCCAGTAGTTGTTGAAGCTGACACCCTGGGATCCTTCAAGAAGCTGCTTGTTGAGATTCTGGGGTCAATAACAACCAAACGAGCAAGATGGGCCGAATGACCTCCTCTCATTTGTAAACTTTCTTATGTTCTTATGTTGTTGGAGCACCTGCATCACAGTCAGGTTCATACATCCCCCGCCACGGCGGTGAATTCAAAATTAGATTGAATTCATAAATCAGTATGATGAAAACATAACATGTATCAACAGCATTACAGAATATCATAGAGTAAGACCATTTGTTAAGCAATCTCCAGATATATGCACAAATGTAAGTTTGCAATACAAATTGATGTATTAATGGACTATGGCATGGGTGGCTTGTGGGTGATGTCAGACCAGGGAGGAGACAGACACACTACTAGAAGTGCTGACGTGCAAAGATTTAAACAAACACAAAACACTGGTGCAAAACGGCACAGTGGACAAAACAAACAGACGCAGAACAAAACAAGTATTGTGTTAATCTACAACTAGAACGGGTAGCAATTGTTGTATTTCTCGTTTCTTTTGCTTTACCGCCTGACTTTCCGGCTTTGAACACACTAACCTAACCCTGTTCTGGCAAAGGCTGCTTGATTTTATATTGTGGCCGAGGGATTAACTGGCTATCAATGACCTAGTTTATCCCTCAACCACTTTCAGCACAGGGTTTCTCATACGCGTGGTCAACAGCCAGTTTGTCAATAATCACTTGCTGTTGACCACGCATTTTCAGCATTATATCTGGATGGGGCATTTTAACCCCATCCAGGCTGTAAACAATAATAACAATAAAACAGTGTGTTTTTAAATAAACACAGAACTGTACATTTAAATAATAATACTACATAATACGCAAAGAGGAGGGCCACGCAGACACACAGAGAACCGCTCCATAGTCCCAGAATGTGATATTGTCCCATAACTTAAGCTAATAATGTTACTACGAATTTTATGAAAATTGGATAAGTGGTTCTCCAAATTTATGCAAAAATGTGTAAAGTGTAATCCCAGCTCCAGTATATCCGGCAGTGGATAAAAAGGGCAGGGAAAGGGCACTTCCAGAGTATTGCTGATAAAAACATTGAAATCTCATCAGCAAGCAGAACTCTCTGTGTAGCTCAATTATGAAAGCTTTTGCTTGTAGTCTTTAGCTCAATGCCTCAAATCCTTGTTTTAGAAAGGCAAATACAAAATATGTCGTTTAAATATACTAGTGATAGATTTATGTTAAAAATGACATTGGTTTGATTTTAAGAATTGTAACTCTTCTGTCCTTGTAAACACCTTTTTAAAGCAATGCATGCTTACTTAATAGTATGGTTCTTCCGATGTGTGACATCCCAGTTATTAGCATAGTCCCTCCTTAATAACCAGAAAATGACACCCACTGCTACAATCAAAGGGTGCTACAGTTATATTTGTTGTAAACATAGCAGTTGCCAGGTTTGATTTTGTATTTATTTATTTATTGTTGTTTTCTTAACATACTGTTATTTAGGTGGTATTATCTAATTGTATTGAAATCATTAAAACATCAAGTCACCATTAAAAATCACTTTCAAGGCATTACATTGCAGAAATAAACTACAGTATAGGAAGTAATTTTGGCAAGGAATTCAATTTGACTTTATTGTGCCTGTTTCTTTGATAGCTGAATTCTCTGCCATCTGCCTTCTTTTTCTGTATCCCTGGAACACTGCGTAAACCTTTGTCATATAACCTAAGAGAGCACCTAGGGACAATGGGGTCGGCAAATATTTAGATAGTGGAGCAAGGCCAATTAAAACTTTATAAGGTAAAAGAAGAACCTTGAAATCAATCCTAAACAGTACAGGAAGCCAAGGCTGCTAACGTAGGGGTAAGGTGTCCGTGCTTCTTTGTTCTTGTTAAAGCTCTGGCAGCAGCATTTTGCACAAGGTGCAATTGAGATAAAACATAATTTGAACTACCGAACTAGCAAAGCACCTTGCAAAAATCAATCCTAGGTGTTATAAAAGCGTGCATTAGTCTCTCGGCATCAGAAAGCAAAATAAAACATCTTAGTTTAGCAATATTTCTTAAATAATGTGTGACTGGAATGAGGGATCAGGATCAAAAATGACACTCACATCTCTCATTTCATCTTTTAACTCAGAGGAGAAACTAGCAAATGTAAACTCAGGTAGATTTATATTATTTATTTGATTCTGTGATCCCAAAAGCATCTCTGTTTTATCTGTGTTTAACATTTTAAAGTTTTTTGACATCCATTGCTTAATGTCAGCAAGACAGGTAGTCAGAATATTTTCAGCTGAGATGTCATCTGGTTTCAGAGATAAATATAATTGAGTATCATAACACTGAATATGTACCTCATTGTCTACGGACAATATCGCCCAAGGGTAGCATATATAAGGAAAACAAAATTGAACCAAGAATGGAACCCTGCGGGTCACCACATTTAACTTCAGATAAAAAAAGAGGGTTCTTACTCAGTTTTAACATATTTAAACCTATTTGAAAGATAATAATGAAATAAAGACATGGTGCAAGCTGACAAGTCTACTAGATCCCCAAGATGATCAATCAGAACAGGAATGTGATGAGACAAAGGGATTTTGGCTCGTAATTCCACCTCCCAACAGCAGAGGGTTTCAGTGAGCCTAAAGTATCCTTCACCAGGATCACGTGAGTGAGACAGAAGTCTCTACTGTGGGCAATGCCATCCTGATGAAGGGCAACGATCTGTGTGTACGGGGCGCGGCCACTCAGGTCAGAGGGGAATTATGAACACCTGTAAATTAGCGATTGGTGTTTCCTTGACTCCAGTGGCAGGGCCACAGGTACAAGAGGGATCAAGTTGTTGGGGTTGGTGTTTACAAAAAGGAGCTGGTTTGCAAATAACTTTTTTTTTTTTTTCTCGCTCTTCGTGGAGGTACAGACTTTTAACAGCACGGAGAAGCAAGTCCTGGATTTTCTGTTTTTAATTTCGCCCTCACGACTTCCCTCCCTCACAGTTTTGTATAAAAATAATAAACTTTCTGTTATTTACAACTCAACTCAACTGTGTATATTGTCTCCTTATTGTGACCATCCTGTCACAAGGATGATCAATAGTGTCAAATGCCACACTTAGATCTTGTCGTATAAGAACTGAGCTTATATCAGAAGACAACAGCACATCATTTACAACTCTGATAACTGCAGTTGCAGACAGTACTAAAACCAGGGCAGATGCCTGACTGAAATTTCTCATATAGTTTATGTACTGCAAGAAATGTATTAAGTTGGTTAGATACTACTCTCTTCAAATCTTTGGATAAAAAGGGAAGATTAGAAATAGGCCTACAATTGTTATGAACTTTTAGATCCATAGTAGGTTTCTTTTAAGCAATGTTTTTACTACAGCTACCTTAAAAGGAGACAGAAACAATACCAGATGAAAGGGATCTATTGATAATACTTAAAATTAGCATTAATCCTAGAGGATACTTCTTTTAATATCCAAGTTCTATCTTACACACTCCTAAAACATAAGGCCTAATATACTAAACTTTTGCAACAGCAAACATAATTTACTAACCACTGTATAATAGGCCAGTTTACTTTTTTTTTTTCTGGCAATAGTCAGGCAGTAGTCAAAAACATATAAAAATTTCGTTAGCAACAGCTTAAGTAGTTGCTACAATTATATTGGCAAAGAAGGAGCTAATTGGCAAATTGAGAAAAGGCACTTTTTATTTGCTGTCAATATGAAACATATGAGTTTTAAATGGTAGAGCTGAGTACTCTCTCATGGGCATTTCTCCTGGCAGTGGAAATGAAACAAGCCTGATAATAGATGCTAACAAATTGAATCATCATATACTGCAGGCTTAAAGAGGCACATCAAATAGAGGGAATGTAATGATGTGAGCAATCAGTGTAATGAATATCACTAACAAATTCCGTTCTGTTTCATACAGTTTGTGGGTTGCACAAGCTGTGGCTATTTTTAAAGGAATATAGAGATGAAATAAGCGCAAACAAATCTGGTTCTAGTAGGAATACATTTAATTGTTTAAGATAAGAGGCAGTAGTTTATGTTTTTACTTTATACCGTGTTAGAGGTGACAAACTAATTTGAACCACAAAGCAAGACACAACATATTAAAATGAAAAACATAACTTGCAATAACAACATGTTTCGCCAATTATATAAAAATGCTATATTCATGTTTCTCAAGTGTGTGGCCAATTAATATATAGTTGTATCTATGCTTCCAAATGATAACAATTCAAATCACAGAGCTTGGTGACTTCCCCATTCTCTTTGCTTGGTCCAAAATGGTAGGAGCCGTTAGATTGTATGAGGTCATGTTATTGCAACACTGTTGCTAAGGGCACGGTGCCTTCTTATAATGACTCAAATTGCATACATTTTACTTACAATATGTTAGTGTAAAAGAAGTATAAGAATTAAGTGTCACAACATAATGGGCCCTATTTAGCAAATATGTGCACAGCTGGTTCCATTAGGGCAAAGATGACAGCTTAAGCGAACCGCTGCAATAGTGCACAAAAACGTTATTTAGGAGTCGGGTGCCATGCATGGGCTGGATGACCAGCTCCTCAAGCAGTCTGAAGGTGGAGAGTGAATACTTTTGAAATAAAAAAGTAATATATAAGGCTTTGTTTGTCCTGCCTGGCACTTGCAATATGTCCAACCTCCACCACTGGTGCTTCAAGTTCAGCATCTGCTTCCCTCAAACCCTGTAATCGTTCCTCTGTAAGTTCAACATCCATTATGGCGAGCTATGCTATGTAAAACACAACCAGCCAAGATGAAATTGCTAACCTTCTGTTTGCTCAATTACAGTACGAGCACCTTTAAAGGTATGGTTATACTTCTGTTCGGCAGAGGTCGTGGGGTCGAGCAGCAGTGTCAATAGCCACTGCTTCAGTGGATACCCGTTGTCCCCTATCAACCAACCTCTTAGACTGTCAACCTGCTGAAATGCAGCTGCCATCTGCAAATTAGCGAGGATAAACAAGTCATGAGTGGAGCAATGATAGTTTGCATACACATTTGGGATGTAGTTGTTGGCATCACACACTTTGCACTTTGAAAGAATAAGTCCCCTTAGGTGCTATTTTGTGTGGGTGCGTGTAGCTGCGTATGTGTTCAATCGATAGTTCCCAGGACACCAGGTAACCCATAACCCATAGCCTGTGAGAGACAGGAAAATGGATCAGTCCTCCTGCCCAATTTACTAAAGCTGCAGTATACTATAAAGCCATAAATATTTGCAAGTCTTTTATTATGCTTTTTTCAAGTTACAATTGTTACAAAATATCACAGTACAAACTATCACGTTATAAAATATCATATTACAGATAAGAGCAGTTATAAAGTACAATAAAATCAGTAGAAAATAAGATACAATTAAAATCAGAGCAAAATAAAGTAATACAGTAAATAATTACATTTAAGAGTTCAACTAAGAGCAGTTAACTTATAGTAAACGTATTTGTCAAGTCCAGTAAGAGCACATAGTAAGTACAATAGATGGATGTGAATGATTTCAAATAAGAGCAATTACATGCTGATACCTATAAGAATATGGATACCTATAAGAATAAAATCAAATACATGATACAGGAAGTCATTATAATTAAGAGCAGTACTATAATACAGCAAAGTATGGAGCAGTTGAGTGTTAGAACAATCTGATGCAAGTACTGGTACAATGGTATCCCATCAATTTGTCATGCACTTTTCATCACCAACAATTCATCACTAGCGACAATTCATCACAGACAAAAACTCACCAATTAGGGTTAGGGTGAGAGTTAAGGTTAGGGTTATAAGCGCCGCACCGGTCATTTTCACCTGTAGCATTTTAAACAGCTGTCATATGATAATATACCCTCCGTGATGAATTGTTGGTGATGAATTGTCATAGACCCTGGTACAACTGGGTGCCATATAGTCCAGTATAGTTGAGAGTTGTGAGATTTACAGATGCTGTCTGAACAGGTGTGTCTTGAGCAGTGGCCAGGGGCTGAGCAGTGCTGATATCCGTGGGTAGGTTGTTCCACAACTGAGGAGCAAGAGTGGAAAAAGAGCAGATTCTTGAAGCGGAGGAGCAGGGGATGGGGGAGGGGGGGGGGGGTGATGAATCAGGTAGCATGCAATTACCCTATAGCCTACCAATCTGCAACATATTGAAACAATTGTATTCGTGTATTGTATAAGAAAATCAATACAATATTGTTTTCCCTATTTTTGTTTCCTGACTCAAAGAATAGTACGGTACTTGTTTTGATATTCTTTTAATAAGGTATTTTATTTATTCTTATTTATATAAATGTAGTCTGTTTAGTTTGTCAGTTCTTATTCAACTCCAGTAACAACCCATTACTTGATGAAATCCAAAGTGCCTAATATAGTTAGTAAATAAATTAGCTTCAAAAGTGCATTTTAATGAATGTCACATAATTAGAACAGATAGATGAAATTCTAATAAGCTATTAAGTAGCTAGCACAAGGATACAGACCCATTTTGAGACTAATTAAATTTGAAAGCAGAACTGATCTCTATTTTTTTTTTTTTTAATACAGTACTGTTCTGTGTGACTGTAACAGGGCGAGCAGCCCTTTACATTTAGTTGTTTATTTTTAGAACAGGGTCTCCCTCTCTGCCCCTGTGTTATTTTGTACTTGTTTGTTTTATGGTTTATTTATTGTATTTATGTATTGGTATATATGACGGCATAGCCGTGCATTTTGTTTTGTTATTCTGTTTTTATTTTTGAAACGTGTTCTGGCAGAGGTGAGGGGAGTAACTTGTCCTCTGCCAGCAATGAATTAAACCTTGTGGGAATGTGTGGCTGTTGGCTAGTGCGTTGTTAAACTAGCCGGCAATCACACAATTAATAAACTCATGCAGATTGTGGCCGAGGGGTAATAGAATAATTACAAACTAGTTAAACCCCTCGGGCACGGTATTTAAGCCTGCAGCTCTCCCTGCTCTAGGGGGTGTACGGAGGAGAGCGAGAGAGCGAGCAAGGAGAAAAGAAATTTGAAAGTATAGGATCAGTGAAGACGATTGCCCAGCCTGGCCTGTGTTTTTGTTTATATATATATATATATATATATATATATATATATATATATATATATATATATATATATATATATATATTTTTTTTTTTTTGTTTGGAAATATAAAACGACACAAGCGCCATTGCACCGTACCTGCAGTGGTGTGTTAGTCTTCCTCCTTCTGGCCTGAAGTCACCGCAACGACATTTTCTGTCACCGTGACTGTAATCTATTGCGCTTATTTTTGAATGGCAACATGGTCTCATCGATTCCAGAGAAAGGAAGCCTAATAAAGAGCCTGCTGTGTTAAACTGCATTCATGACTTATGTCTTCATTACACTGTTTTCACAGTGCACAGTAATGTGTAAAATGCAGCAACATGATTTATTTTGTGTTACCTGTAGGCTACAGTAAAAGAAAGTGTGTTCATTTGATTTTACTACTGTATTTATTACAATTTTTTTTTATTAATTTATTTATTTTTTAAATCGTACAACTCATCTCCCTCCACAGACGACCGGTTTAGCGAGAGACTACTTTTGATAGCCAAGGGGAGCCTGGCTCTTTGGTAAATTTAGGGTGGCGTTTGATTCTTGTAACAGTTACAGATATTAGGTCTCTTATTTCAAGGCCTATGTTTGAGTAAGCACTGCAGTGAACCTACTGCACTATTTAGTGTGTCATGCAGGATAAGTACTGAGATTTGGTGCTATATTTTGACATATTTCCTAAAGTATCTTTCTCATGAGAGAAAAGTACCAGGTGGACGCTATGGCTGCTTCGGTAGGTCTCGACTGAACTTTGAAATAACATGAGTTTGCTGCCATTTTATATTTTTCCAGCAGTTCACCTGGACATGCTACTAAATCAACAAGATTATCAAACAACCTGACACTGCAAGAGACCAGTGGGCTGTGAGTGTTGAGCATAACTGATGTTTAAATTTTCTTTCATTTGCTGGTTTTGAGTTGTTTCATTTAGTTGTTTAACCAATTCAGCCCTGATAATTTACCGGTTAATTTGCCAGATATGTTGAAGCAGTTGTCATTTTTTGTGTGTTCACTATTTTAGATAATGTAGCCATGCTGGTTACTGTAATATGGAGCTTTTTTTTTTTTTTTGAAAAAAAGGTTCCATAATTCTAGGCTTTTCCAGTCATCTAATATGGGATAATGACTGGTCTTCTTGGAACCTGATTGGCTGAGGCAGACTGTGAAGCTTATAATTCAACATCAGTACACATTTTTGTAACGTCCCACTGTATTTCATCACCCCTAATGATTGGATTATCACACAGAGCAGCCAATAGAAATCCAGTATTGAATTCTTGATCTCTGGTTTAGGACACAGTGATCCAGTCTAATTAATCAAACTCTTTTTTTTTTAAGCAAACACAAAACCAACCAATAAAATAACACCTAAAAACCATTGTAATTGTGGCATCAGCAGTGATTTGGGGAGGGGAAATTTAGAGTTAAATAACCTAGTTTAAATTGTAGTCAAATACACTACAAAAACTATGCCACCCCTTCTTTATGTAGAGGTAGGGGCCAAGTGACCAAGATATGGGTTACCTCACACAAGCCCTTTAAATTAAGTGAAAGTCAATATTCACAAGTGCAGTTCAAAATTACTTTTACAAAGCAGTTTTACTGAGTAGTACAAAATGTATAAAAAAACAAAACACAAAACACTATGGGGCAGATTTTGAAAGGCAACTAAGGACTGTAAGGACGGGTGTGACTCAACGTTTTAGACGTTTGGACTGGGGTCTAGTATGAGCGATTTTCTAAAGCTTCTAAAATGTGCACCTGATGCACTTAGACGTTGTGTGTATTTTTGTTATATGTTGCGTGTGGTGTGTTAAATGTTGGTGTATAGGCATTGGTACACGGGATATAAACGGATCTGAGTTTCACGTGTGTTTAAAAATGTGTAATTGTATTTAGGCACCGGATTGTACATCACTTCACGTGCATTTAAAATATTTAATATGTGAGCAAGAGGTTGCACATAATTAATTCACGTGCTGGGATTCAAGTGAATAATTAATTGGTAATTGAATCCCAGCACAACAGTATATATAGATGCACGTTTTACTCACACGGGGTTGTTGGATGTGCGGTGAGTAGGGAACGGGAGAGAAAGGAGGAGAAAGAGTAAGCAATTAAAATCAATTGTTATTCCGTGCTGGTGGGACCAGCATGATACTTATGTTTGTTAGTGTGTCGATCTGCGCAGCGTGTTTGTTTAGTATAGTTGGTTTTGTTTGCCTGTTTATTTTGGTGTACAGTGCCATCTCCTGCCTTTTGTCTGGTTAAACCTTTTATTAGCAAAAAACCGACGCAAGCAAGCGTCTTCATCATTTCACCTCATCTATCCTGTCTGTGTATTCATTTCCTGGTTCTGACGTCTCCACTCGGCCGTCTTTGTGACAGATGTCTATTGTCGTCTATTCTTTTTTTTTTTACCTCTAACATTTTTACGTACGATTTTCAGTGTATGTAGACATTGTAAAACAGTAGTTTAGACTTCGACTGTTACACCTGCTTCAACTGGGTGTAACTGACAACTAAGTCAATAAAACGGAATGTTTTTTTCTCTAACTCCTCTAACACACAATAGCGGTTTTATTGCTTAAAATGGTTGCCATGCATAGGAGATGCACAAAGAGCTGATTAAACTATACTGATTAATGTAGGTAGTCTTATTTTTTTGTTCAAGTCTAAATAAAATATAACTAGTGTATACAGACGTATGCAAAATCTGTCTGCTGATTGAAAAAAATACTCTTTTGTATTGGATTTCCATGCACACTTCTATTTGTGTAATATTATAAGATAAAAGCATCAGCTATGGTACAAGCTTAACTGTATTATGATTTTTTTGTGAAAGCTGTAAGTCATCTTGGGTGACGGCTTCTGCCAACAAATAAACACAATAATAATAGTGCACTTTATTGGTAATGGAAAATAAACATGCAAACACCAGAGAAAAAGTAGGCTTTACAGTGCTATACATTCTTTAACAGTTTGGTATATTTTGAACATACAATGCAATGTTAATCTATACCATCTCTTCAAACAGTGATAAGGTTGCACTTTGTTGTAAAGATATATAGTGAAAAAGGTACATTAAATAAATGACACTAACTGAAAACAGAAGGTGTATAATAGAAAGAGTTATTTAAAAGATAAAAAGCCAGTTTAAGTAGAGGACAATCAGTAGGCCTAACTGTAAACAAATAAGCCAATAAATAAACAGAGAATCAATAGTCACAAATCAATAAACAAATAATCAATAATCAGCACTCGTATCCTAAAAGACAAGAAATAGAGTAAGCACATACTATACAACATTAAACAAAACACTAGCAAAATTAAATTTAAAAAAATACCTAGACTGCTGTGTTCTATACGAAGTGTTCTAATACGAGACAGCTCCCTCCAGTTTTCCCTACAAAACACCTATAACAACAATAATAATTTGAACCAGCAGAAAACAAAATAATGAAAGCGAAATTTACAACGAAAACAAACATATACCTCAGGTAGCTGTGAATATGCATACAACTAGTTGAAAAATGTCTTGCACAGCTTGCCCTACAAATTACCGAACACAGGTTCAGAAACAAACAGAGATTTAAAAACAAACTAAAAAATTAAAAGGGCCACGGTGCAACCGGTTTACCTAATCAGATTGTACTTAAGAATGACCCTGGAAGACAGAAACAGTCCCAGCATTCACCATTCCCAACCTAGCTACTGAGTCCATTTGTATAGGGGTTCCTAACAATTGCATTCTACATGGTCCTAATCCCACATCCGCTAAATGAATCGATGCCGCATCGATTACCCCAAGCTAAAAACCATTGACAAGGGCAAAAACAAGTATAAGGGACAGTGCTACAGTTGCTTGGTAACCTGGAAGATTTATAACCTGAATTTTTACCTCCGCCCCTACCTGCTGGCCCTGAGACAATGCAGCTTGTGAAAGGCAATGTGGGTTGGGATGATAACCTGCTGTAGTCCTCTGCGTCCGCCTAGGTGCCAATCTGTCAATGGGGTTTTCTTCCATAGTTGACTCAGTCAACACAGGGAACTCAACTTAAGGAACAGGCGTCATACTCTCTACTGGGTCAACTTGTGGGTCAAGTGGCATACTCTGCACCTCTAGAACAATGAAATCTTCATCAGAATCACAGTCCTCAGTGCTAAAATAATCAAATGGAATACCTGGATCTAGGTTCTCATTCTCGTCTTCCCCAGGTAGTGATCAATATGCTGAATGCAGCTCAGTCCGATGAACTTGCTTCACTGGGCCAGAGACTTCTACTGCAGCAATAGAATACAAAGGTCCCTGGTTAGTTGGGCATCGTACAACTCGGTAAAGGGTAGGGTTCCAGATATCCTAGATTTTATTGCATCCTCTTCTCCAATGATCTTTCTGTGAGTCAAGCTGTCACTCCCATAAGGCACAATCCCTCACCTTGTTATGAGTCCTCCCCCTCTGCTCAGCTGCTGTTTCCATATGATGTTTAGTTCTTTGATACAGTCTTCAGATTCTCCTGGTGTTCTGCCATCCAGTCTGTAACTCTGTCCCCTGCTGGCCTCTGCCTCCCTTTTTCCAGCAAGAAGTCCACAAGTAACTGAGATTCTCTGCCAAACATTAAAACATAGGGAGACTGGCCAGTGGACTGATGTTGTGTGGTATTATATGCAAAGAGTACCTGTGGTAAAGAATTTGTCCAGTGTCATTTCTTCTCAGAGGGGAGGGTGCGTAGAAGGTCCCGTTGAGGTGTTACCTTGAGGCCAATATGGAGTTGTCCTAGTCTTTTGAATGCTGTACAGTTAACACAGCTGCTGAATGAGTTCTCCGTCAAAACACCTACCTTGGTCAGAGTGGATTTATTGTGGTACCCCAAAATGATAGAACCATTCATTAACAAGCACTTTAGCAACAGTACTAACACTTTTGTCCCATGTTGGCACAGCCTGTGTGTATTTAGAAAATACGTCAGTCATGACTAACATTTTCTCTCCCATCACTGGAAGGCTCCGAGACAGTGAAGTCTATGGCTAGAATGTCCAATGGTCTTGCTGCCACCAGATGGCCCATAAAGTTACGTACTTTAGACTGTACTACTTTTGCAAGAGTACACCACTCATAGTTTCTACATTACTGCTCTACTGTCTGTGCCATACCTGGCCAATAGCATCTGCGATGCACCAAATTGGTGGTGCATTCCACACCTTGATGGTCATGGTCATCATGGAAGCTTGTCAGTACTTGTTGATGGAGTGCTGCAGGCAGAAGCTGATGAAGCACCTTACCTCCATCTAGTGTATAAATGCGACGGTAAAGAACTCCATCTTCCTCCAGAATCCTATCCCACTGACATCTCCCAGGACAACTTCCCTCTCTCATCATTTCTTTGTTTCCAGAACTCCAAAAAGGGTTGTATAACTATATCAGAAGCCTGTAATGAAACAAAACTCCCCCTGTAGCACACAGAGTGCTGTGATGACCTCCTGTGCTGCTACCCCCTGCCCAGCATATCTGGTTTGATACTCTTGGATCCGCTGTTGCAGTTCCATGGGTACACCTGTCATAGGCACAACGTCCTCCACAGAGCAAAGGGCGGGTTCAGTGTATTGTCTTGATGAGGCATTGGCATTCCTGTTCACTCGTCTTGGCCATTATATGCTACCCATCTCTGCTCCAGTGCTCCCAGCTTTTCAGTATGTAAACGACAGTGAGGATTGCTGTCCATATACACGGTGCATTGATTTCCTAACAAATATTCTCTGAAACTGCTCACTTGAGTGCTAAAAATTCTATGGCGCTATAGTTGTCTATATTACGCTCAGTGTGCCTCAGGTTCCTCCTAACAAAAATGATGGGCCTTTTTTTCCTTCATGATTCTGAGAAAAAAAGCCCACTATGTTGCTCATTAGGGTAGCTCTGATTACTACTTGGTGGGGGTATACCCCTTGTGTCCTGCATAGATTGTCAATTTTTCATAAGCATCTAACTGGGCCTGCTGCCTCTGCATCAATTCCTTTAATTAAAACATGTCTAGGGAAGGTTTACCCACAGCTGCTACAGCCTCAGTCACCCCTAACTGCTACCTCAGTCTCACAACACCAGGGTGAAAAACCAACATCACTATCCCCATGGTCTCCCTCATCAACCCACCTCATAGCCTCTTTACTTACATCTAGGAATGAAATACTGGGTTGTTGACGCACCAGTAATTCTCTATGTCACATACCATTGTGGACGTACTTCACAAACTGGTCTCTCATCACCTGATCTGAGTTGGACATCCCATTTACTGCGGAAAATAAGTTCCTTTAAAGGCATTAGTGCATGTGAGAACTCTCTAAGGCAGCGGTAAGTAACCCTGGTCCTGGAGGTTTTAGGTATCTCTTAATCATCAATTTCTAAATATCTGGAACACATTTTAATTCTGACCAATTAAGCCAATCATTGAATCAATTAGGGCTTGGGTAAAACAAAACCAGAATTGTCTGTGGCACTCCAGGACAGGGTGCCTACCCCTGCTCTAAGGGATTCCCCTTCCCGTTGTTTTCTCTCAAAAAAACACTGCTGTGACCCAATATAAGATTTAGTGCAGCTATTTGTTTCTTTCAAAATAGCAAAAATTCGCTCAGGGTTCTCCCTATCACTGCAGGGCCTAAACTTAATCTCAATACGAGTATCTCCAGATAGATGATCAAATAAGAAAAGGGCTTTTTCTTTAGTAGACAGATGCCCAGCCCCTATGCTAGCATATGCTTCCTCTATCCGATCCTCTACATCAAGAGAATGTTAAACGAGGCAGTCTTCCCAGCGACAGCAAGTGGAAGCGACAGCGAGTGGGAGAAGTACAGGCGTGGAAAAGTACAGAGCAGTTTCGAAGCAGTTTGAAAGCAGGTTGACGGCTGCAGAAGAAACTAAACTTCAAAAAAAAAAAAAACCCTCAACATGGTCTTCAAGCCAGTAATCTGTGACACCTGCTTGATGTGGGAAATCCAAGAAAACCCAGCGGAGCTAAACCAAGTGTGCGTAAAGTGCCGCGCGATCCAGGATTTGCATAAACTAGTAAGCATGCTAGAAATGGAGCTGGAAGAAGTGAGACAGCAACAAGATCTTGAGGAACTGGCACACCCACAATTCATGGAAGTCTGCATCACCCCTAACAGACTGAAAGCCACCAGGGAGATAGAAGGTCAGAACAGCTGGGTTCAGGTGGGCAGAAGCAGGGAAAAAAAGAAACTTCGTCAAACACAACCACCAGAAATCAAAACAACCAACAGATTTGAGTCACTTCAGAATTGTGATGAGCAGAACCAACAACAAGAGAATGAAAGGAACAACATCCAGGACCCTATTGACAGTGGTGACAAGACAGTAAAAAGAAGGGAGGTCATGATTGTTGGGGACTCCATATTGAGAAACACAGCAAGTTCAGTTCGCAGTTTGGACCCCCTTACTACAACAGTGTGCTGCCTTCCGGGAGCCTCGGTCAAGCACATCACTGAAAACGTGGACAGGCTCCTAGAACGAACAGGAGACGACCCGGTAGTAGTCGTCCACATCGGTACAAACAACATTGGAAGAGACAGACCAAAATCCCTGCAAAACAAATTCAGAGAGCTAGGAAGGAAATTAAAAGAGAAAACCAAAACTGTGGTATTTTCTGGTATACTACCCGCACCTTGCAAAGGACCATATGGACAGCTGGAAATAATAAATCAAAACCAATGGTTGAAGACGTGGTGCACACGGGAAGGCTTCACCTATCTTGATCATTGGACCACATTCTACAACGAGGACTATCTGTATAGACGGGATGGACTGCATTTAAATAACAAGGGAACTAGTCTACTTGGAGAAAAGATCCTCGAGCAGGTTCGGAAGCATTTAAACTAGAAAGGAAGGGGGGAGAAATCAACAAAAAAACAGAAGGGAGACCGCATCAAAACAAGAACAACAACTCAGGTAAGACAACCATTAAATGTATTTATCTAAATGCTAGAAGTATCAGAAACAAAATTCTAGAACTTGAAGCTACTGCACTAACAAGTAACTATGATGTGATAGGTGTTACAGAAACTTGGTTATCTGAGAGTGATGGGGACGAATATAATATTTGTGGGTATACACTGTATAGGAAAGACAGGCAGGACAGAAGAGGAGGAGGGGTAGCGCTATACATAAGAAACAGTCTTGAAGCCCAGGTGTTAAACCTGGACAAAGAAAATAAAACCGAATCAATATGGGTCAGAATAACAGACAAAAATTCAAAAGGCATAATAATAGGAGCATGCTATAGACCGCCAGATTCAGACGGTGAGCACAATAATCTGTTATACAATGACATTAGAAATGTGTGTAGCAAAGGAGAAGCCATACTAATGGGGGATTTCAACTTCCCCCAAATAAAATGGGAAAACCCGGTGGGTAGCACGAAGGATGAAATAGAAATGGTGGAAATGACAAATGACTGCTTCCTAACACAATTTGTGAAGGCACCCACTAGAGGGGAGGCATGCCTTGATTTAGTCTTTTCAAATAACGAAGATAGAATAACTAAAACAGAGGTCAGAGAACCACTGGCAAACTCAGACCACAACATGGTCTCATTTGAAGTGTTTTTTAAATCCTCAAAAGTAAAGACTAAAGCTAAGGTTTACAATTTTAGAAAAGCAAACTATGAAGGTATGAAACAGAGACTAACAGAAGTAGATTGGAGTAAAATAGAGAAAACACCCACAGAAGAAGGATGGTTGTTCTTCAAAAATGTAGTACTAGAGGCGCAAAACAATTATATCCCTAAAGTAGACAAATCTAAATGTAAAACTAAATTGCCAAAATGGTTTAATAGATCAATTAAAAAAAATATTCAGCGAAAAAAGGCACTTTACAGAGCATTAAAAAAGGACCAAAAAGAAAGTACACAGAAAGAGTACACAGAACTGCAAATGCAAGTCAAAAAGGAAGTTAGAAAGGCCAAGAGAGAAATAGAAATGAACATTGCTAAGGGAGCTAAAACCAATTCCAAAATGTTTTTCCAATATTACAACAGCAAGAGAACATTCAAAGAGGAGATTAAATGTTTAAGAGATACAAATGGCAAAATCGTAGAGGAAGAAAAAAAAATAGCAAATATGTTAAATGATTACTTTTCACAAGTTTTTACAAAGGAAGATACTGACAACATGCCCCACATGTCATCCAGTTCCTATCCAGTTTTAAATAACTTTAGCATAACTGAGGCAGAAGTGTTAAAGGGACTAGGAGCTCTTAAAATAAACAAATCCCCTGGGCCGGATGAGATCCTCCCAGTAGTACTCAAAGAAATGAAAGAAGTAATTTACAAACCGCTAACCAAGATCATGCAGCAGTCTCTTGACACAGGGGTGGTACCGACAGACTGGAAAATTGCAAACGTAATACCGATCCACAAAAAGGGAAACAAAACTGAACCAGGTAACTACAGACCAGTAAGCCTGACTTCTATTATATGCAAACTTATGGAAACTATAATAAGATCCAAAATGGAAAATTACCTATATGGTAACAGGGTACTGGGAGACAGTCAACATGGTTTTAGGAAAGGGAGATCGTGCCTAACTAACTTGCTTGATTTTTTTGAGGATGCAACATCGATAATGGATAATTGCAAAGCATATGACATGGTTTATTTAGATTTCCAGAAAGCTTTTGACAAAGTCCCGCACAAAAGATTAATTCTCAAACTGAACGCAGTTGGGATTCAAGGAAACACATGTACATGGATTAGGGAGTGGTTAACATGTAGAAAACAGAAAGTACTGATTAGAGGAAAAACCTCAGAATGGAGTGTGGTAACCAGCGGTGTACCACAGGGATCAGTATTAGGTCCTCTGCTATTCCTAATCTACATTAATGATTTAGATTCTGGTATAGTAAGCAAACTTGTTAAATTTGCAGACGACACAAAAGTAGGAGGAGTGGCAAACACTGTTGCAGCAGCAAAGGTCATTCAAAATGATCTAGACAAGATTCAGAACTGGGCAGATACATGGCAAATGACATTTAATAGAGAAAAGTGTAAGGTACTGCACGCAGGAAATAAAAATGTACATTATAAATATCATATGGGAGATATTGAAATTGGAGAAGGAATCTATGAAAAAGACCTAGGAGTTTTTGTTGACTCAGAAATGTCTTCATCTAGGCAATGTGGGGAAGCTATAAAAAAGGCTAACAAGATACTCGGATACATTGTGAAAAGTGTTGAATTTAAATCAAGGGAAGTAATGTTAAAACTGTACAATGCACTTGTAAGACCTCATCTTGAATATTGTGTGCAGTTCTGGTCACCTCGCTATAAAAAAGATATTGCTGCTCTAGAAAGAGTGCAAAGAAGAGCGACCAGAATTATTCCGGGCTTAAAAGGCATGTCATATGCAGACAGGCTAAAAGAATTGAATCTGTTCAGTCTTGAACAAAGAAGACTACGTGGCGACCTAATTCAAGCATTCAAAATTCTAAAAGGTATTGACAGTGTCGACGCAAGGGACTTTTTCAGCCTGAAAAAAGAAACAAGGACCAGGGGTCACAAATGGAGTTTAGAAAAAGGGGCATTCAGAACAGAAAATAGGAGACACTTTTTTACACAGAGAATTGTGAGGGTCTGGAATCAACTCCCCAGTAATGTTGTTGAAGCTGACACCCTGGGATCCTTCAAGAAGCTGCTTGATGAGATTTTGGGATCAATAAGCTACTAACAACCAAACGAGCAAGATGGGCCGAATGGCCTCCTCTCGTTTGTAAACTTTCTTATGTTCTTATGTTCTTAACTGGAAGAGTCAGCATTCCCTGAAAACTTAGGACATTTTCGTTCATGGGGAACACAGACCATTCTCTCTGAAGGAGATGCAGACCCTGGGCCAGGATTAGAATGCTCTCTGATCAACCTTTCATTATCAAAATTTTACCTGATCAGATTGTACTGTATTTAAGAATGACCCCAGAAGACAGAAACAATCCCAGCATTCACCATTCCCAACCTAGCTACTGAATCCATTTTATACGGGTTCCTGGCAACTGCATTCTACATGGTCCTAATGTCCCACGTGCTACAAAATGAAACACACACAAAAAAAAACAGTTAACCCATTGGACTATGTTCGAGTGCTCCAGTTGTCTTAGTGTAACCGGCACCTTCTGTGTTAGATTCTTTGTGTGATTTCCCTTACAAGCTATGTAACTATGAAAATTTGTCATCAAACTACACAAAAAGTTAAGCATATTGGCAAGGTGAAGGACATGTCATGGTTCATTTCCATCTTTTTGGGTTGTTGCTTTAAAGATTTACACGTTTATATGTTTGCAGCCTGAGTGGCAATAGGAGAGAAAAATAGAGATTAATATTTCTAGGTGTAACAAAAACAAGTTTTATTCTGATTTGGTTTTTAAGGGTAAGGAAAGCATATTCTCGAAGCTGTGATGAATTACTTTTGTGATCTGCTAAAGTTTAGAATTTTTTTTTTAACTAATTGATTGTTCCAGCGTTATATGTAAAGCTCTCTTTTTGATAGCTAGATATATTCATATTTGATACTAGAGCCTTGTTTCCTGTTCTGAGCTCGATGGGACCCCTGCTCCACTGGCACCTCCTACCCGTGAGAGCTTGGTACGGTACGGGTATGGGTGGTTATCCTCTGGCTGTTTGTTTAGCCGAGAGAGAACCAAACCTTGAAACTCTGGCCTCACGACATCTGAATCCGTCTGCGATCCGAGCCATGGGTGGGGTTAAGGATTTTCGTCATTATGTTGCATCAGTCAGTACACTCCAGAAAGAAAAACAACAAACATGGCGAGCAGCGAGTGTGATGAGAGAAAAGTACAGCCTTGAGACGATGAGGAAGTGCAGGCTCTAGTTTCTCTGTGGGTAGATAGAAGTGTTCAGGAAGATCTGAATCTGGTATCAGAAATTAGAAAGGTTATGTCCGAATTTGCCGATTTGAAGCAAATGGACATAAACCTTGGGTACAGTAAACTTAACTCACACACTCAAAAACAGAAAATTCTACCAAATCCTTGAACTTTATTATATTAATATAAAGACTTTTTTTTTTTTTTTTTTTACAAAATTATAGTCAAACAAAATACTGTACAGCTGTACCATGCATACAACTACGCCTCTCACACAGCTTCTATTTTTTAAACACCCAAAAACAAAACTAGAAAAAACAACTATCCTTAAACGGGATATCTTTGGCAAATCATCTTTTTCAAACCTTCTTTTTTCCCCTTCAACAGAAGTAATTGAACTTTAATCAGTAAAATTTGTGGATTGCAAAGACATTCCTAAATATATTCACAAAATATAGCAATAGAAGATACAGCTGTACCGTTGGTCTATTCAACAGGAGAACGTATAGCAGTGGAACACTCCATTGCTGGAACGGATACGTCTAAATCCTTTGTTTAGACATTGTTGTAATCAATGATAATAAAAGTCCATGTGGCTTTGTACAATACAAATTTTGCTAAATATTACTGAAATATGACAGCAAAAAGAATGGAAATTCATCTCTGCAGCGGCACACTGAAAAGTGATGCATTTGTCCTGTAGCTGTTTTAAAAGTCATAGTTGTGTTGTAATGTTTGTTGCTGCACGTTAATTGACTGGTTTGATTTTATATAGGCTTGTCCAAATTAAGTATGCGAATTTGCAAGAGCATCTTCTGTGTGGCTATTTATGGTAACAAAGTTTTGAAGAAGCCTTTTGTTGTCTTTTAAATCATGCAGTGTTGGATTAATAGGAAAGGCAGTAAATGAGATACGATTAACAGAAAGTGATTTTTTCTTTATTTACATTCTAACTGGAAACCACAGGAATACTCTACACTGAAGGTACTTAGATGCAATAGCATATGTTGGGAATATATTTGTGGAGATGGTCGGGTCGAGTCGGGTGGGGTATGCAAATATTTCAAAGGTCTCATGCTCGGGCCATTTTCGGATTTTGTTTGGTTGGGTTTGGATCAGGTTTTAAATTTATGCCTGAGCAGACCTTTGCTTGATACTATATATTCTTTGAAGTTGTATTTTATTATCTATGAAAAGAATAATAACTGTATTTGGTATATGGTTTTTTTTTTTGTGTGTTTTGTTTTGTTTTTTCATACTTGTTTCATTCTTCATACTTTTGTGAAGCTACACTAAACAGTAATTTCAAAAGAACAAATAAAAAATGATGCTCTGTCTATGGCTATTACAACTAATAGCCTATCAAAAGGCAACAGTCGCTTTAATTTTTATTGCATCAGTGATAGGCTCTCATTTGGTGACCGCATGGAATAGTGCTGTTAACAGGCTCCACTGTCAGTATTTAACACTTCTTAAAATGTCTTAAGCTTGAGATGACAAATTGCTACCCCAAATCCATAAAACTGCCTTTTATGTGGATGCTATACTTTAGCAACATTTACATTGTAGTTTTGATGTCACTTTCAATTCCAAATAGCCAGCAGCATGAGGTGCGCAGAAGAAATTGCATTCGAAGGATTTAGCCTACTTTTGCCATCTGTATGAGCAAAAGAGCAGATATGACACACAGAATTAAAAATATCTCTCAAAAATATGAATCCCACACACCAACAACCCAGATGTCTTGGCAGTGGCTACAACTCCAATTACAGCTAACACATTTTTCAAAAACAAACACTGCATTTACCAATATGTATTACAATGATCTGCCAAATGTTTAAAGACATTCAGTTTAAACTAAATAAAAATTATTTTATACCAATGGTCCGATTCGGTATAATTATATATTATATATAGTACTATATATATATATACTTGTAGTATTATAATATAATATATTCTATATATATGATACATATATTATTGATTGGTCCAGACCATTTACCTTGCAGGAGCTTTGTTCGTTACACTGTCAGTTATACAGTCTCGGGATACAACTTCAGCAACGGGAGAAAAAGATGAAGAGAGAGTTGTGGTATTTTAGGCTGTGCCCAAGTAAAATCCGACACGGGGTGTTTCACCTTGGTTGTTCTTCAAGAAGAAGGTTCTGCAAAGGAGTGCCCGCTCTGCCCCACAACCTGTTTACCCAGATATGAATTATTCATCTCTCTCTCTCTCTCTCTCTCTCTCTCTCTCTCTCTCTCTCTCTCTCTCTCTCTCTCTCTCTCTCTCTCTCTCTTTGTTAGGACGTTTTGTTGTGGTTGTTCCACCCTGTTTTTTTAATGTTTATTGCCTACATGTTATTAGTCAAAACCTTTCCCTATAACTACATAATATTTGTTTTATTTATTTACGGTAAAAATTATTTGTCTGTATTTCGTCAGTATTCATTACATACATACACGCTGTACTCTTAATAATCAAATGCATGCAGAAGACAGAAAAAAAAAACTCACTCTCATAGGACCGGCAGTGCATTTTAGAACTCACTACTCAAAGGGTTAAAAAGAGACATAACTAAATACTGGACAAGTGGTTTATCTTCACCAGCGCTGAATAAATCCTGTGGCGCCGGCAGTGTCTTTTAAACGGTAAAACCAAATGGTTTTGAATGCCTTGACACTACTGAGAGAGGACAGGACACCTCAAAAATCCAGCCAACAGGGGGCGAAACAGTAAACCAATTGAGAACACTGGGACTTCTTGGAACAGGAACAACCAATGGCAAACACCCCACGTGGACTTGGGCACAGCCCAAAATAAACAAACTATCCAATCACAGCGGTGAAGAGAGAAGTAGAAAAGGAAAACGACATTCAAACAGGGCTCCTGACATGAAAACCGAGACTCTTGACACACAAACAAGTCTCTGAACTCTGACAATCTGAAGACACAGTCTGTGACTGACTTGAACAGAGATACAGTTTTCAAAAACTCTGATAAGAGATAACTACTCTAGTGTTTGCCTTGGTGTGGGAGTCCACAGTGTAAGACGTCTAAAATCCTAAAAGTACTTGTAATCAAATCTCTAACTTAGGCCCGATTGATCACTGGCGAAAGAGTTGGATGAACATTTGAAGTCGACAGAGATTGAACTATATTCAATCTTGCATTAGCTAGCATATTCCCGGACGAAGAGTGCACATATTGTGGAGGAATTGTTGTTTCATTGGAATACCTAAATAGTTTATGTTTCTTGTTTTTGCAAATACATTTCTTTACTCCCCTGGTAAGGAGACACAAAATCAAAGAAGACAGACCCTGGTACCTGGACCTTCTCTGCCAACAGGAAAGCCTTCGAGCGTCTGTTTTGTTGAAGACATGGATCAGCTGAAGGAGGAGCGAAAGACTGTTAAGTATTCAACTATCACAAAGATGGCTGCAGTGGGTGACGTCAGCCCAGAAACCCAGGAACCAGGAAATAAGCAACAGAGCGGTGGAGTTTTGTGAAGCTGAGCAATTGGTCTCGCTCAGCGTTTAATAATGAAACAGACAAAAAATAAAAGGTTGAAAAGACAAAACACACAGGACACGGCACTTTCGCCAAAATAAAGAGACAAACAAAATGGACTACACAGACAAACACGGTTAGCTGATATTTAACTATTATTATTATTATTATTATAACCTCCATCTCCAATCCCGTTCTCCACTCACCGAACCCACAACCCCAAGTGAGTGAAAACATGCAGCTTTTATGCAGCTGTACCGAGACTGAATTGCTAATCAATCATTCAATTGGAGTCTCGGTACAACTGCACATGAATTAATAAAGTGCAATTCCCTGTGCTCACATATTATTACATTTTACCTGCACATGAAGTGCTGTGCAATTCTCGTGCCTAAATACAAATATACATTTTAAACAAACTTGTGTTCCACAGACCCATTTATATTCCATATACCAATGACTATACACCAACATTAACACACAACACGCAACATATAACACTGAAATACACACAGGGGCGGGCAACATTGCCACATAAACACAACGTTTTATCTTGTTATGAAAGTGTTATTAACGCTTTGTTTGAGGTATAAAAGTATTATTGCTTTTAATTCATGCTTTGTTTTAATGAAACTATATTAATTGTTTGTTGTATGTGATTTATGCAAATTAATGTGGGTTTTACAAGGCAGTTTCATTTTGCATTTAAAGCTAAAATCCAAATTTAGCTGTCTTGATAACAGATAATTCTCGTTAGGTTGTTTGGATGCAAGAGTGGGAATTGTGTTCTGAACATATATATATATATATATATATATATATATATATATATATATATATATATATATATATATATATATATGTGAGACTGATTTAATGATGCATTGATTATCAAATGTTAACGAAATGTTATCGGGAGTGGGGTGCCGTTGTTTATATATTCTTTTCTGTACTGGTTAGTTAATTCTTCCTTTCTGTATTACTTTAGTTCAGTTGTTGCACCTTTTCATTTTCCCTTTATGTAGTTTTATTTCTAATAAAACTGTTCCTTTATATTCAGTAGAAGCTTTATCCAGTCTAGTTATTTCAATATTGGAGGGTCCTTCATGATTCTGAATTCAAATAAGGTATAATATGATTACAACTTAAACTAGTCCAAATACAAATATACCTCGCACACTACAGGAGAAGAAGGAGAAGGACATTTTTACCTTCCTTTGGTGACTTTTTTCTCTTACTGTATGACAGATATTGAATTTTTTTTTTTTCAACGTTCACCTAAGAGTGTTGGGAACTACAAATTAAAAGTGAAATGGTGCTTTTGGCTGATTTACTTTTGCTGCGGCAATACCCAGAAAACACATAAACTACTCTTGCTGTATAGAGAGTCTGGCAGTTCTTGCGCTTTGCTAATAACTTGGCAAGAGGAACTACCATTGCGCTCTCTCTCTCTCTACATAGAAAATAAATAAATATATATATATATATATATATATATATATATATATATATATATATATATATATATATGTTATCATGGCAACAGACCCCTAAACTGGTTACCTATGTACCAATGTACATGGCTAATGCTGTTTTTATCAGATTTCTACCTACATCATCACTACCTGCGCCATCTGATGTCAGCAATTACTATAAAGTGCATAGTCATATTTTGCGTTCAGTGGGAGAAACAAGATAATTTCGCCATCTACTTAAAAAAGACCTGGACATACACCTTGCGTATATCACTTGGTCAGTAAAACTAAATAAAAAATGGGGACGACTGAATACATTTCTCTCTGAAGCATAGCAGAGTAACCTACGCAGACATAATTATGAGTGCATCATTTTCTACATTTTCCATAACACCTAAAAAATCATTGAAATGAAACACTCATAAAAAAAAAAACAAAAAAAAAACAGTTAACCCCCTTGGAGCTTCTATGTTCGGTTCTTCTAGTGGTCTTAATGTAACCGGCATCTTCTATGTTATATTTTTTGTGTTATCTCACTTATAAGCTGTGTAACTATGTCATCAGACTACACAACACGTTAAGCCTATTGGAAGGTGAATGACATGCTTTTGGGAGGTTGCTTTGAACATTCATACCTTTGTTATATGATTGCAGCCCAAGTGACAAGAGGAAAGAAAAAATGTATTTCTCTTTCTCTTCTCTAATATATATAGAAAAAGTTTGTGAACCCCAATGGTAATTATGGAAATTCCATAGTTTTACCATGATAGCCTTCTTGAATCAAAACCATTACTTTTCTTAAATATCCAACAGGGTTTAGATTAACCAAGTCTAACCAATATTATATTAACCAATATTAACCAATGTCTTTTTAAACAAAATGATGTATGAATTAGACAAACAACAAGTAATTAAGATTCAAGGTATGTAAAAAAGTAAGTGAACCCCTGGTTTTATCAGCTCAATTAAGGGGCTAATTAGAATCAGGTGTTTAAATAATTAGGTAGATCTTCAGGGGTGAGTTTGGGAGGCCCCACCCTATATAAAGATCAGAAACTTTGTGAGTTTGGTCTTCACCATACAGGTGTGTGGAAACACGTCATGCCATGATCAAAAGAAATCTCTGAGGACCTCAGAAAAACAGTTATTGATGCTCATCAGTCTAGAAAGGGTTACAAAACCATTTCTAAGGATTTGGGGCTCCACCAATCCACTGTCAGACAAATGGAGAAAGTTCAAGACCACAGTCACTCTACCCAGGAGCGGTCGTCCTGCCAACATCTCTCCAAGAACAAACCGGAAAATCATCAAGGAAGTCAGAAAGAACCCCAGAGTAACATCCAAGGATCTGCAGGCCACTCTCGCCTTAACTAATGTGAGTGTTCAAGACTCAACTATCAGAAAAAGACTGAATAAGAATGGGTTTCATGGAAGGATAGCCAGGAGGAAACCACTGCTCTCTAAAAAGAACATTGCTGCGCGTCTGAAGTTCGCCAAAGAGCACATAGATGATCTACAAGACTTCTAGAACAATGTTCTCTGGACAGACGAGTCAAAGGTAGAACTTTTTGGCCTCAATGAGAAACGTTATGTTTGGCGAAAACCAAACACTGCGTTCGAACAGAAGAAACCCGTCCAGCTTGGTGGTGGGAGTGTGATGGTTTGGGGCTACTTTACTGCCTCAGGACCTGGAAGGCTTGCCATCATTGACACAACCATGAATTCTGCATTGTATCAGAAGATTTTAAAGGAGAATGTCAGGCCATCAATCTGTGAGCTGAAGCTGAACCGAAATGGGTCATGCAGCAAGGCAATGATCCTAAACATGCAAGCAGATCTGCAAAAGAATGGCTGCAGAAGAAGAAATTCCACATTTTAGAATGGCCTAGTCAAAGTCCGGACCTAAACCCCATCGAAATGTTGTGGCAGGACCTGAAGCGAGCTGTCCATGCAAGGAAGCCCTCAAATGTCACCGAGTTGAAGCAGTTCTGCAAGGAGGAATGGGCCTATGGGCCTATATATATATATATATATATATATATATATATATATATATATATATATATATATATATATAACCTGGGGATACTGCTTAAGGCACTGTGCCTGAAGGAAGACTTTATGTTGTTTGTCTGTTTTTGGGGTGGGGGGGCGGGGGTGGAGTCAGGGAGAGTGATGTGCTGCAGTGATTGGAGGAGAGCAGGTTGGGGTGGGGAGGATGCCAGATGGGTTGTACAAGAACAGGAGGGACATCAGTTTGATAAAGGAAAATGTGAAATCTGCAATGTGATGGTACTGTAATTCATAGTGGTTATGGTTTGGGTAGGATTCTTATAGAAAAATGTGAACCCACAACATTGAAGAATGAAAAAAAAAAATCTCTAGATAAAAATGATGCCTTTTAAAGTACCACCCCTTTGTTTAAAACACATATTTCCCATGCCAAACACACTCAAATCTAGTTGAGGCTATCATGTTGCATGAATTTGCAATGGATGTTGGTAAAGCATTTGATTAAGTATCAGTGTCATGATTAGATAATATACAAGTTTCTCAGAAACAGGATCATACCCCTGGCCATCTTCTCACCATATTATTTCAAGATAATTGTAATAATTGAAACTACAATTGAAAACATATTTGCAATATGTGAGCTTATAAAGAGGCTCCAAAAAAGAATATTTTATATTTCAGTAAGTCCATTAATTTGGAAACAATAAAACAAAATGTGTTTTTGTTGTGTTTATGTATCTCTAATTTGCTTTTTAATAACAGACTAGTTCAGAAAAGCAACACAACAGTAAATGACGTGTAAAGAAATGACCAAAGCAATTTAATGTAACCTTAATTGACAGTTTATGCGTTAAATGTATGTCACTAGTACAGCAAAATACTGTGAACACCCCACTTTGAAGAGCTATTGCTGTGCTGGACAATTTTTTTAGAAAATTGTGTCAGGTAGTTCCTCTTTTATATTGCATTCACACATTGGTCTGGGTTTTGCCAGATGTCCATGAGGACATAATAAATTAATGAAAGATATGTATTCTATCTGGTTGCATTTAACTTTCTGTTTATGCCACTAAATTAGGGTTATTTTGACAGTTTAAGGCCACAATTTTTTAATAACTGAGGTAGAAAAAAATAAATAAATAGCACACTTTAACTATTAAAAGGTTTATATAAAGAAGTAAAACAGAAAGAGTCTTCATACACTAAATGTCCAATCTTTCTTAGCTGAAGATTGAGCTTGGGGGTGGCACATATATTTGAACCAGTTGGCCTAGTTTCTCCATATCTGGGACATAGTTATTTTTAACTCTCTGTCAGTGACAGCTCTAAAACACGAAGGAGAGATACACTTATGGTCCTTCACTATTATTATTTTTTCAGAACAGATGTTTGGAAACCCCAGAGGAACATGAGTTGTCTAATTGGTTTTAAATTGACCGTATTCATCTTTTGACAACAGCTTCATGACACCTAAGCTTTTTGGTTAAAAAAATGCCAAGGGCACTCACTATTATTAGCCTAATATTATAGTTGTTTGACTTCAGGAATCCATCATTTTGCACTATGGTGGGGTTCTCAGGGTAAATCACAGCAAACCTTAACACGATTAAGCGAGAGATTAATGTACCTTGCAGTTTAGTGCAAGATTTATATGGGAGGGCAACACCTGCCAAATGCAGTCATATTTGTCCAGAGGGGGAATGAAAAGTCTGTTTATGTTGTTGGCCTCATTGAGGTGGAGAATGACAGTTTTGAAGAATATAGTGCAGTTCCCCCTCTTGTTTGTGAAAGCAGAAAGTAGTGTACTGATATGCCAAGGAATGTCACAGAAAGTTTGGTTCATTTAAATGTTCTCACTTTTTATTTTTAATATATTGTAAGAGCAATTGAATGTCATGTAACTTATTCTATATTCTTGTTTTCATGTATTATTGATTTACCAAGATTATTAACCAATGTCCTTTTTTCACGACTGGGTCGGTTTATGAAATGAATCCTGAAACTGAATTTCCAAAGTGAGATATTTACAGTATAATCGTAAATCTCGAAAAACTACTCACTTCTAAATCTTTTGCAGTCATTTTTGTATTACTTTAGTATAAATACATGTTAATTTGGATTCATATGTTGTTTTTTTCTGACTTTATGTGAACGAAAAGACACACATTTGCCCGTTTTCCCATTGGAAATAGTGATATTTTGAAATGTCACTGTCCTGGTCACAAAAGCAAAGTTTGTGGGGAATAATAGCCAACAAATTGTTGTTAACATAAGGTATTTATTTATTATATTATTTATTATTTATTTTTTTTTTTTTTTTGTTTTTTTTTTTTTTTTTGTTTTTTTTTGTTTCTATACTTTTGAGGCATAAGCAATTAGGAAATAACACTTACTACCCAGGAACAAAAATTGTGTTACATAGTGTATTATTATTATTATTATTATTATTATTATTATTATTATTATTATTATTATTATTATTATTATTAATGTTATAATTGCTGCACGGCATTGCCGCCAGTTTAGAGCAATGTAATCTTCCCAATAATGCTATTATCATACTGAATAAATCGGGACTTTTGGTATATGATTGAATTTAATAAATAAACTATGTTTGTTTGTACAACTTGACCTTGCCTCATGTACTGTTATTTTTCACCCACATAACTTTGGGTCACACATCATTAAATATATAATTTTGTTTTGTAATTATTTAAATCTTTTGTAAAAAAAAAAAAAAAAAAAAAGTATACTGTGGTGTGTGTGGTGAGGGGGTTATAAAATACAGAGACAAGTTCATATTGTCATCAGAATGTTTTACCTGAAAAAACTCAATAAAGAGTACAGTTCCACAGCAAGCTAGTAGTATGAGCGCCATGGTATGTCCTAAAACAGGATCTGGGACGGAAATTGCTGTCTGGCAGTCCCTGGTTTCTAGTGAAAATCTGCGATGTCGCAGCCCTGCAAAAGTTTTATGAAACACAATTTGAAACCTGTGAGGGGCCTGTGTCAGCGATTCCTTGCAAATCTCTTTTAAGAAATGGGCCCCTGCTCCTCAAAATGGGCACAAGTGCGGCCATTTTGTCGGCTTCCTCCAGAAGGCTCTCATTTTCTTGACAAATGCTGTCCAAACCCTGGCAACCTTTGGGTGCTTTGGCCACTTGTGCAGTTTAAATCTGCCTTTGTTTGTGTTGCTACAACCACCTGCGACACATCAACCGGGCATAATGATAGATTTAAGTGACTATCTCTCAAATGCTCTACACCACGGAAACCAATGGTAACAGTCAGAAGTACCCTATGATGTCATCAAGCCGATTGATCACGGAAATACCAGAGTGTGAAAAATGTGCCTTTGTCCTCAAAATTAACCATTTCTTAACCCTAAATTTGAAAACTATTTATCAACACTGTTTTAGAGGTATAAAAGAGTAATTTTGCGTAAAGTCAGGTACAGGTGTTTGGGTTCCCCTTTAATGATTTCAGTATTTACTATTGCAATTTTATTCATTATTATTACTATTATTATTAGTGGGCATATCATGGTGTGCACTAATTTTATTGTGTCATATCATGGTAATCAGAATGAATATGTGATTTGGATGGTAATGCATAATAACGTACTTAAATGCACAAGCAGCTCAGAATAATGAGACGCATTGGATTCACATGGTATTTACTAAAGGGCGTTAATTTTAGTGTGCACATTAAAGTGTTAATTTATTAGTGCATATGGGAACCAGGCTTTAACCTCTGATAGGCATGCTATTAAAACCTCTTTTTCTGGCCTGAAAACTAGTGATGAGCAGTTTGATTCTTTTCACTGACTCGATTCATTTGATTCATTCAGTTTAGTGAATCAATTCAACAGATTTGTTTGTTTGATTCACGAACACGAAATAAATACATCTTGCTGTATTACTTAGTTATGAAAAATTGTTTGAACGGAACAATTGGGCAGCAAGGGCCATTTAAGTTAAGACTGTTGACTTGGTGGGCTGCACTGCAAAAAAATATGAATAAATAAATTAAAATCAATAATTATATATACACACACACACACACACTGTAATGTTCGTGAAAATGTCCATATACATTGTATGTAGGCCAATATACTCAAATATACTATTCAAAACACATACCCCCACTGCACGATTCCTAGTCATCAATAAGTATTCAGGCATGGTTTCAATCAGTTACTCAACATATTACTTAATGTATTTTTTATTACAGAAATAGGCCGATATAACTAGAGGCAGCTTTCCTAGAACACTGACAAAAAAACCTCTGTTAATTACTGTCAGTAAATAGCATTTGATTTTGATCATGCATACCATGCAGTCACTGACATGAATGATTGTGCTCCAAATGTATTTGTCGACACAGATCCTTCATTAATTTCCAAACAAATAGTCAAAGAGTAATCTTTTACTCGATGGTGGTGTAGCTCAAAGTGGTTGCAATCATAGGGTTGCTATCACAGGGTGACCTATTATGTCAATTTGCTCTTTTGTATGGAAGCCGCAATGAACAATTCCATGATTGGCCACTTCATCATTCCATAGCTAAAAACAGAACACACACAAAAAACACTTAATTTGAATGATGACTGCAATAAAGAAAATTTGGTAAAACTTAACTATTGGGCAGTGAATCTCTTACATATAAAACATAATGAATATTGTATCTATAATTAAGTGGCTGTTCCTCCATCCTGTTGAACCACAAAATGTTTATGTGGACACATTATTCAGAGGAAATCATTAATAAAATATTGTGTATGTGAATGTCTTAAATAATGGACAGTTCATGTGTCAGGTGTTTCATGCTTAATATAATACAAGAACAAATGGTTAAAAAAAACAATAACCTTTGTGAAAATGTCAAGATGGTCATAAATCTTCCGTTGAAGACATTTAGTTTCTTCTGTCAAAGTTGATGAATGTATCAATACTACTGTGACAGAGAGTGAATGAATCCTGGTCAGTAATCTCCCCCAACCTATGAGGGCGTGGTATAACAGGAACAGTGTGTCTCAGACTGGATGGTTCGGTAGTTCATTCCAGGGTCAGTCAGAAGCCATCCATCCAGGAAGGGGGCAGAGTGCCAGAATGTCATGCCAGATGTCATCACCCTAATGCGATACACGATGTGTCAGTCATGGATTGGAGGATACATGACTGAATTAGCTATCGCAGGGGGCGTGACTAAGGGTATTTCAGGGGATGTGACAATGCAATCTGTTCCTTTGTTTTCGTTATGGAAAGATCTGTAAAGGACAGGCGAAACTGAAAGTAACCATGACTGTTTTGTATTTGTGTTTGTTATTAACTGTTTATTTGTAATTATTAGACGGCTAAGCAAACAAGGAGCTGTTGCTGTTATGCTAGCATCCAACCCGGATTACAAACACTGCATCAGTCACTATTAACGATGTATTCACCACCGGCATGGGAGCACTGCATCCAACCCGGATTACAGACACTGCACCAGTGACCATTAACAATGTATTCACCACCAGCATGGGAGCACCGGGAAAGGATATGCAGCCGTACCTGGACATTGCCATTGTGTATTATTATTTCGGCACTGAAACCCTGTGTTGTTTCATTGTGTAGTTGGCAGCATTATTATTTAACGGTGCCAAACTGTGAAAACAAATTAAAGAAACAGTTTGGACCATGAACACTGTTTGTTGTCATTGTTTGAGCACTGCATCACCTACTATTATTTAACAAACTCCAAGTAAAATATGTCTAGCACAGCAACAAAACACACATATATGTACATACAAGAATATGGGGCTCTATCATTACATTTTCAGAAAACACTGGACTTTGGGGATTGTACGAGGTGCCAGTTTCAGTTTCTTTGACTTTCCTTTCTACGACACCCATCTCTGACATATTTGTTACGGTGGTATTTTTTTTAACCCATTGTCCACTGAGAGGCTATCTTTGCTGCATCAACATCTGCAAGCACACTCTTGTCAACCATGCCAAACCTACATCTATAATAACAAAGAGAAATATGCATGGTGTGGTCTGCTATGATCCAATTCAAAACTCTTGTACTCATTTATCACTGTCTTGACCTTTCTGCTCGATCCTATCTCCACACTATCATTTCTCCTTACACCCCCTCTGCTTCTCCACCACTGATAGATTAAGCTGTACCACCCCTCCGCTCCCCTGCTTCCAGAGCCCACTCCTTTTCCATCCTTCCCTTTCAGTGGTGGAATATGGATATCAGGACTGCTCAGTCCCTGACCACCTTCCGGTGTCTCCTCAAGACACACCTGTTCAGACAGCATCTGTAAACCTCATAAAGCTCGACTATACTGGAGTACATGGCACCCGGTTGTACTAGTACTTGCATCAGCTTGTACTTGCACTAAACTGCTCCATATCTTGCTGCATTCAACTACTGCTCTTAATTATAACTATTTCCTGTCTTGTACTTGATTTTACTGTTATAGGTATCCATATTCGCGTTTTTTGTAATTGCTCTTAGTTGAAATCATTCTCATCCATTCAACATGCTCGTACTGGACATTACTCGTATAACCAAATATTTTTAATATAAGTCAACTGCTCTTAGTCGAACCCGCTCTTACATTGAATTATTTACTGTATTCTCTATTTTTTGCCCTTATTTGAATTTGATCTTTTACTACTGATTTTATTGCACTTTACAACTGCTCTTATCTCCAATATGATATTCTGGAATGTGATACTTTATAATGTGATATTTTGTAATGTGAAACAATTGTTGCAAAATATCAAAGTACAAAGTTAGTTGCCCTGGATAAGGGCATCTGCTAAGAAATTAATAATAATAATAATAATAATAATAATAATAATAATAATAATAATAACTAGAACTGCCGGACAGTTTTACGGCTCCCAACCACCTGTAACAAAGATACATCATGTGGCCATTTTGTTTGACGCACAAACATTAGTTTTGGTTTATAAACATCACCATTTTGACATATTTGTATTCTATTGTCACAGGGACAGTTCTTACCAAGTTTGGAGTCTGTTGTTTAAATAGTTTACTGTCAAGGCTTCGTTTCAGTAAAATTTCTGCCAGCCATTTTGACATTTTGCCAGCCATTTTGACACAACTTTATCGCAGCAACTTCTGCTTTGCAAACTTGAAGTGTGTTTAGTTGCTACTGATATATTCCAAGTTTTACATCAGTCACTCCACGAGTTCCCAATAAGACGATTTCAAAAGGTTTCTAAAAAAATGCATTAAACAGCCATGTTGGTTTAGGTCAACACCATTTTTCTAAAAGTCAGTTGTATTGATACAGTGTCAGGGAAGATACTTGTGAAGTTTGGAGTTAGTCAAGTAAACTGTTTGTCAACTGATGCAGTTTTAAATGTAAGAAGAAAATGTAGGTGTAGTGGCCATCTTGTTTTACAAAACATCACCGTTTTGACATATTTGTAATCCACTGTCACCCGAACTATGCCTACAAAGTTTGAAATATGTTGGTCATACGGTTTTGAAATAAAAGCAGTTTGCTCTTAAGGGCGCGTTTCGGTGAAATTTGTGGCAGCCATTTTACTATTGAATTGTATCACAGCAACTTCTACTTCGCAAGCAGGTTTGGATGGTTATAATATATGCCAAATGTCAGATCAATCACTTCAACGGTTCAAAAGAGGAAGATTTTGTGAGGTTTCAAGAAGGAATGCATCATACCACCATTTCAGTTTAACACCAGTTTCTTAAAAGTCAGTTGTATTGCTACAGTATCAAGGATGATGCTTGTGAAGTTTGGAGTTAGTCAAGTAAACCGTTTGTCCACTGAGGCACTTTTAAATTTCAGACTTAAACGTACACCTGACGGCCATCTTGTTTTATAAAACATTTTGACATATTTGTATTCCATTGTTATTGGGACAATAACTACCAAGTTTGTGGTTTGTTGGTTAAACAGTGTTCAAATAGCAGCAGTTTGCTGTTGTGGGTGCGTTTCCCTAAAGTTTGTGGCAGCCATTTCGACATTAAAATTTATCGCAGAAGCTTCTGCTTTGCAAAATTAATGCACATTTGGATGCTGATGCTATATGCAAAGTGTCAGATCAATCGCTTCACCAGTTCCCAAGAAGAAGATTTCGAAAGGTTTCTAAAAAAATGCATCAAACGGCCTGTGGCAGAGCAAAGCTCTGCCCTTTTTAAATTGGCAGGGATGGGGTTAATTTCCCCTACCTGCCTGGGTTTATTATGGTCAGGTGGCTGGGGTTGATTAGGTTAATTAATGATCAATCAGCGCCCAGCCACCTGACATAAAAGGAGGCCTCTGCTTCTCATTTGGGAGGAGGGAGTTGAGGAAGCAGGTCGGTAGTTTTTTTGTTTGTGTGTATTTTTGAGATTTGTGAATCCAGTGAAGGCATTGCCCAGCCTGGAAACATTTATTTTGTACATTTTGCTTTTTGTCTTTCTTTTTGTGTTTAAATCCCTTTATTTTGCCCTTGTGCACTTTTATTTTGTGTTATTTATAATAAAATTAGTATTTTTTAACTGCGGACTGTCTCTGGGCCTCTATCCACTCACCAGCCTGCCACACGACCATTTTTGTCAGTTGTATTGATACAGTATCAGGGAAGATGCTTGTTAAGTTTGGAGTTAGTCAAGTAAACTGTCTGTCAACTGAAGCAGGTTAAATTTCAAATGTAAATGTATAACTGGTGGCCATCTTATTTTATAAAACATCACCATTTTGACATATTTGTATCCCATTGTTACTGGGACAATAACTACCATGTCTGGAGTTTGTTGGTCAAAATGTTTTCAAATTGCAGCAGTTTATTGTCAGGGGCGTGTTTCAATAAGATTTGTGGCTGCCATTTTGACATTAAAATTTATAACAGCAACTTCTGCTTCGCAAACTTGATGCGGGTTTGGATGCCAAGTGTCAAGTGTCAATCGCTTCACCGGTTCCCAAGAAGAAGATTTCTGAAGGTTTTTTTTTTTTTTTTTTTTTTTTTATCAAAAAATGCATCAGGGTGCCAATTGCAGGGACCCCACAGCACAATTTTTGCAGCATCTGACAGCCAATGTATCCAGCTTGTTACCTGCCAAGAACCTGATCAGTCACACAGCATCAAAGCAGCAGCAGCAGTTTAAAGTTTTGGGGGAAAAAAACAAAACTTTATCAATAATAATAATATAATTATTATTATTATTATTATTATTATTATTATTATTATTATTATTATTATTATTATTATTATTATTTATGTAGTTTAAGCATGTCTTTACCATGATTGTGATTATCCTGCAGAACTTCTTGAAAACTGCAATGTTCTTCAGTGCTGCTTGTCTAACAGTGTTAATCCTGAAAAGAAAATAAATGCATGCATAAATAAATAAATAATCATTGAAAAAATATTCTATGAAGAATCCTAGTATTGTATTGTGTAGTTACTCACTTCAAAGACTAGTCCCTGATTAATACTGTATGTACGAAGGTGGGTGGTATTGAATTGGAAAGAATGTTAAATAAGCATATATTCCAATTTTCTTGTGCAGATCTGTTTAATATATTTATAAAATCCCCATGTATAATTATGAAATGAACAATAAGGGTATAGATGAATAAAAATTTTCTACCACAATATTTATTTATTTATGTTTTTATTTTTTGTGAGGGGATGTGGGGCGACGTTTCAGGGTAAAGCAAAAACGGATGTAGGGTTCGAGTGGATAATTAAACTTACAGACTGAATAAAATATACAAAGGGAGACAGGATTACAAGATGAAAACAACAATGGTGTATCTTTTTTCTCGGGGAAACACGACTAAAAGCTACTGTTTCCACTTAAAATATAACAGAGAACATTTTTAATCTGACATCTGGCAATATAACTGGAACACAAATCGCCATTCATTCAGTGTAATTTTTGATGGCTACATTATTAAGTTATTTGTAAACGCTTAAGAAAAACACAAAAATACACTTGAGCACTTTATCCACCCCTCTCTGACGCAAACATTGAACTCATTACTGAAATCTGAGACGTCGTTGAATTTATTTTTATTCCTCACGTCTGTTCTGCTCGGTCTGTCTGCACTGACACACTGCCTCAAAGTATGGCACACTATCAAAAAAAGGGTGACATGTTTTAATTGAATTAATTTACTCATCTTAACTTACTGTGTAGTTCAAAGTTATATATGGGACTACTTTATTTGGCATAAGCATATTTAATAAAAAACACTAATAATTTTTTGCCTTAAACATGAATTATGCTTTTTTTCTTCAAATCCACTGTTTTATCTGGAATATAAATGCAATACGGCCATTCAGGGCGTCCGTATATGTTGAATATATGGACTTCTCAGTGGTTGAAGGCACTTGAGTTCGTCTTGTGCCTCACAACGCCCCGAGGCGTCTGTATGTTAGAGGACATTTTTTATATAAAAATGTCCTTCCTAAAGTCCAACTTACACTGCCTCAAAGTGGCAGGAGGGTGACAACGGGTTCTTAAGACAAAATACAGCAGGGTCACTGACTCTGGCAGGTTCAACCATGTTGTGAAAGCTTGAGTAACATACTCGGCCAAAGTGGAAGGGGCACTCACCAACACGCCTGGGCAATGTGGCGAGTTATGGCCAACTCCCCCATGATGAAACACAGACAAAAACATGGCCCTCATTACCCGGAGGCTGGATTGCCACCTGCCAAGGCAGCGGCTGGTTAGGCATTATGGCAGAGGGTGCTAAGAATCACAGGGTTACAATTTTAAGCTGTCACAGAACACTGACCCTGACCACGTACAACTGCAGATCTCTTTCAGAAGAAACAAGACTTCACGAGTTGGAAGAAGAACTTGTAAGAATAATTGGGACATTGTAGGACTAAGCGAAGTACGGAGAAAAGACGAAGGACAACTAGAACTCAAAAGTGGAAATCTTCTCTTCTACCGAGGTGATACAGATGGACGAACAGGAGGTGTTGGATTCACTGCCACAAGAGAATCAAGAAAAACATAAATTGACAGCGTGTCACAGAGGTCCACAAGATTTATAGTGAAAGTTTCCAAGTATATGCACCAACAAGAAGCTATTCTGATGAAGAAGTCAAAGATTTTTATGAAGACATATAAGTACTACAAATAAATAGGAAGAGCCACTAAAGTTCATCATCAGTGACTTAATCACCAAAATAGGAGCCCAGCAACAAGATGAGAATTTGGTCAGCAAATTTGGACATGGCGACAGGAACGAGTGGGGTGATAAACTAGTCGAATTTGCAGAGAACAAGAACGTATTCATCATGAACACCTTCCTCCAGAAGAAACACATCAGGAAATGGACATGGAGAGGACCCAACGGAGTGAAGAATGAAATTGACTACATATTCACCAACAAGAAGCACACAGTACAAGATTTCTCAGTACTAAACAATTTTAACATAGGAAGTGACCACATAATTGTAAGATGCAAAATACACCTAAACACAGCACTGGAGAAAACGAAACTCATGATGACGAAATCTAACACAATCAACGTAGAAATGATCCAGAAGCAAAGTCTTGTGTTTCAGCTGGAACTGAAGAAAAGATTCAGCACTCTTCAAGATGAAGCAATCAAAGTAAACAAAATCTATGAGGAAGTGACGCAAGTAATTGCAGAAACAGCAAAATATATAACTGGAACACAGAGTACAAAATGCAACCAGAAGGTCACGGAGGAGACAAAAGACTTCATGATGAAAAGAAATGAAAAGAAACAAACAGTATCTCTGAAGTCAGAGATTGAATACATTGAGCTCTGCAAGACAGTAAGAAAGCACATTACTGAGGATATATGGTCGTTCAACTATAGGTTGAAGATCAGTGGAGCCTACTTGAATCACCTATGATTTGCTGACGACATCCTCATGTTTACAACATTCCCAGAAGAATTACAAACAAGAATACAAGAACTACACAAGGCTAGCATCAAAGCGGGTTTGAAAATGAACCTGAAGAAGACTCAAGTCTTGTTCAATCAATATACCACTCCACAGACAATTGAAGTCAATGGGATCAAGCTTGAAGAAGTCAGTAACTAATTATACCTAGGACATTAAGTTTCGGCAATGGAGAACCAAACATGCAAAATCAACAGAAGAGCAAAAATAGGCTGGTGCCTTTGAAACATTAAGCATGGTTCTGAAAGGGAAACTACCCTTATGCCTCAAGAGGAAAGTCTTCGACCAATGTGTGCTGCCAGTGCTAACTTCCGGATGCAAAACCTGGTCCCTCAATGCAAAAATGTCTATAAAATTTCAAATTATTCAACAGAGTATAGAAAGATGCATGCTGGGAATAACAAGAACAGACAGGAAAAGGAAGGAACAGATAAGAGTGCAAACAAATGTATGCAATGTTATTATAACAGCGAAAAAAAATGAAATGGCAGTGGGTCGGACACGTAGCATGACGTACAGACCATCGCTGGGCCAAGGAGATACTAAACTGGATCCCAAGATATATAAAGCGACCAAGACCTCCAGGAAGATGGCAAGATGAAATTAGGAAACACGCTGGAGCAACGTGGATGAGAGACGCAGCAGACAGGCTTTCATCCAGCAGTGGATTGAAAAAGGCTGAAGGTGATGATGATGATGATATATAAATGTACTGTTGGACCTATATGCCATATCGATCTTGGAATTCCTTAACTCAGAAACTATAAATGTTATTTTAATATAATAATGGTTCTGTCAGATCTTGGTAATTCCCATATCATCTTGTATATAGTTTGAGCTAATAACATTAGGATGCATATTTTATACTTTTGAACAGCACCACTGTAATAAATATGAGAGACTGTTTGGATGGCACCACTGTACTAGCACTGTTACAGATATATCTATTACAATTTTACAAATAACTATAGCCTAAATTTCCAAAGGGGATTCTTTTACATAAAACATCTAGGCCGTAGTGTAGTATCACAAAAGAGCTAACTCTGCACCGCACATCAGCTGAGACGCGGTAGTCGACAGACACACGACCATTGCGCAATAGATTTACTGTTGTTTTTTTTGTTTTTTTTTTTACTTTTAATTCCAAGAGTGTATTACTATTACCCGTAGACGCACCATGGCAGAGGTAAGATGACAGTTAAAGAGATAATGTTTTCAAATGATCGGTAACTAGTTTTATACGCGGTATATGGCGGTACTTGGAGTTTGGTACTTGGAGTTGATCAAGTTTGTTTTATTTAGAAAGATTTTTGTTAGGTAGCATTGAAACCCTGAAATCCAAAATGTTATATGATGACATTTGGAGTGTGTGTTTTTGTAGAAAAATGTTTGTATATGTAGATCTTGTATCTATAAGTTGCTTGTGTTTTAAAATGTGGAACTATTATACAAAGTGTAATTGTTTTAGTCTATATGTTTTCTATTATATACCAGCGAGCCACGCTCTAATTTTGATGTTTGGTAATTACTTCTAACAGTGTTTCCATGTTGATTAAAAATGACACCCTATTTGTTTCTTCATAGTTGACTATTATTGAGACTGGAAAGGCAGCAGCATTAAGTGGGTGCACGACTTGCTGTAATTTATTCCACAGTCCCTTCTGCCCAAGGGATATCTTTAAGCCCAACTCTTTGAAACATGTTCAGAATCACATGGAGAGTCATTACCGGAAGGCTGTACGATTTGAAGGTATTTTTAAAAATAGATACAAATAAAGGGTAGCTAATTCAGACGCCTTTCTGTGAAATCAATGTTATTTATTCAATATTGAATTGCTAATGCAGGGATTATGTGTGTTAGGTGTTTATGTAGAAACGGCAGTATATCAATATTTTTCAGAGAAATTCCATTCCATTGTCAATGTTATTTTTAATAATGCATAATGGCAGACTATTGAAGAGGTAGATTCATTTGTCAAAAGCACATATTACTTGTTTAAAAATAAGCATTTTGCAAATGCAGTTATATATGTGATTGGTCCAATGTGATGTAAAATGATTATGCATTTCATTATTGCAAACCATAAAAGGGTATGCATTGGTTTTGTGGGGCTAGTCAGTGTATATTGCACCTTGTACCCATAGTTTTTGTAGGATCAAAGAGGAGGTTCCAGTAATTAATTGGCTCCCTCCAGAATGAAACTATGGTGTGTTACTTATTTGTTTATATATATATTGGTTTTATGTTTGATACAGTATGCATTCATTTCTTGCTAGTAATATATTTTTTTGTGAGAAAAGCTTAGAAACATGCACTAGGATGCATGTAGGTAACCGAGTGCTACTATACTTTTTAATTGAATGATTTTTCAGGACAGGTCCTCAGAGGACAATATTTTTCTTACCACCAGGTCACATTTGCTTGAGGTAAAACGAATTCAGATTTAAATCCTTCACTACATGGTGTTAAACTATTGACAAAAATAATTGTTTGTCCTTATGTTTTTGCACAGCTTCCTCAGTCCTTACAGAGCACATACTACTGGAGGTGATGCTGAACGAGGGAGACACAACCTCTCTCAAACACTCAGTGGTGTGCAGATCACTCAGATTGATTGTAATCACAATCATTGTAACTCTGGATAAAGTGCCACTTTGCTTAGCTATAGGCACATTTTTTATTGAAGTCCATATAAAATTACTCCAATTCATGACACCTAGTTTTTGTTTGCTTGTTTTTTAAACTAGGTGTCATGAATTGGAATAATTTTATATGGACTTCAATAAAAAATTTGAGATCACAGATGTTTGGAGCATGACACCTTATATAAGGAGTAAAGTGCTTGATTTGCTGGCAATGGAGAAAGAGGCATTATAAAAGGGTTTTATAGTGAACGTGATCACCCTGGGGTTTGTACTCAGTTTTGTGCCCTGCAGAGTTTGTAGGTTATATATATATATATATATATCTATATATATATACTATCTATATATATATATATATATATATATATATATATATTTTTATAAAAAAAGCATCTGTAAATAGTTAGAATATTTCTCATTTATTTGTTCATTATTATTATTTTTTAAATATATTTCATCATATATTAAGCTTTTTTTAATTATTTCTTCTCTTAATGTTAGCCTGTGACAAAAATATAATAAACCTTGGTTGTAAATCTCCCTTCCGACCTGTGAGGGCGCTAAGCAGCGAAAGTAGAGTCATTTGGACGGGCTGGCCTGACAGTTCTTTCCCAGGGTCGGGAAGTCAGTCACTCTGGAAGAAGGTGAGTCGGTCTGTGATTATTCCTGCACTGCATCACCTCTACACCTGTTCATTATCAGCAGCCACTTTGCCACATAGCCCCTTAAGTATTTAGCTTCTGTTTGTTGCTGTCTTATGATTTTGTAAATGTGCGTTATTGCTGTGCTCCTGCTGTGTAGATAAGGGTTCTGAAGGTTTACAATAAAAGCATCATTTAGGAAACACCTTTCATGAAAGCATATTTCTTTGGGGGAAAAAACAATAACAAAAAATTATCTTTTGCAACTACACAC